>NW_020191286.1:0-5118 GCF_002263795.3 Bos taurus
ATCAGTGCATGATATGTCACGTGACAGGTGTGTGATCAGCCACGTGAAGCAGTGCATGTTCAGCCACGTGATCAGTGCATGATAGCCACGTGATCAGTGCATGATCATTTACCTGAGCAGTGTATGATCAGCCACGTGATCAGTGCATGGTCAGATAGTGAACAGTGTATGATCAGCCACGTGATCAGTGCATGATATCCAAGTGATCAGTGCATGAATCATCACGTGATCAGTGTATGATCAGCCACGTGAAACAGTGATGCTCAGTCACGTGATCAGGGCCTGCTGAGGCTCGTGATTACTGTCTGCTCATCTGCTTGACAATTGGCCAGCTGTAGCCGTGTATCTGCCTGCTCAGCTGCTTGATTTGAGCTGAGCGCAGCTATCACCCTGAGTTCCATGTTATTGGCCTGCTGACTGTTTGATTCGTGCCTACTCAGCTCTTTGTAATGCCTCCAGAGCACATGATCAGTGTATGATAGCAAACATGAGAGCTGATCACATGATCAGCGCCATTAAGTCACGTGATCATACATGATAGTCATGTGATCAGTCCATGCCAGTCACGGTATCAGTGCATGATCAGCACGTGATCAGTGCATGATCAGCAGTGAACATTCATGATAGCTATGTGATCAGTTCATGATTTGTCACGTGATCTGTGCATGACCAGGCAGGTGGTCAGTGTATGATCAGCGACGTGATCAGTGCATGATCCGTCACCTAATGGGTGTATGATCAGTCACCTGACCGGTACATGGTAGCTACATGGTCATTGCATGATCAGCCACGTGAGTAGTGCATGAGAGCCACGTGATCAGTGCATGATCAATCACGTTTTCAGTGCATGGTCAGTCATGTAATCTGTGCATGACCAGGCACGTGATCAGTGTATGACTAGCCAAGTGATCAGTGCATGATAGCCACGTGATCAGTGCATGATCAGTCACGTGATCAGTGCATGATCATACGTGCAGTGATGTATTACGTGATAGTCACTGTAGTCTGTGGGTGTATGTTCATTCACGTGACCTGTACACGGTAGCTACATGATCATCGCATGATCAGCCACATGAGCAGTGCATGAATCGCCACGTGATCAAGTCATGACCAGCATGTGAATCAGTGTATGATCCTAGCCAAGTGATCAGTGCATGATCGCCACGTGATCAGTGCACATGACAGGCATGTGCATGACCAGGCACTGTGATTGTCAAGTGTATGTCCAGCCAATGATCAGTGCATTATAGGCACGTCTTTTCAGTGATGATCAGTCAACTGATCAGTGCATACGTCACGTGATAGGGTGTGTGTTCATCCACCCGTTGAACAGTGCATGCTCAGTTCACGTGATGCAGGGCCTGGCTGGAGCTGTCGTGATTACTGTCTGCTCATCTGCTTGAATGTCCAGCTGAGCTGCCGGAATTCTGGCCTGGCATGATCTCAGTTGCATTTCGCGCTAGCCTGTGACTGCGTAATTCCTGCCTGCTCATCTACTTGATTATTGCCAGCTGAGCAGCATGATTTCTCAGAGGTGAGTTCCATGATTATAGCCTGCTGACTGATTCCTGCCTACTCAGCTCTATGTTCATTGCCTCCAGAGGCACATGATCAGTGTGTGACACCAAACATGATCAGCAACATGATCGTCCACATGATCAATGCCATGATAAGCCAAGGGGATCAGGTGCATGATCAAATTATGTGATCAGTGCATGCAATCAGTCATGTGACCAGTACGATGGTAGCTGCGTGAACATTGCATGATCAGCCCGACGTGAGGCAGCATGGATAGCCAGGACCAGTGCATTATCAGCCACGTGATCAGTGCACTGAATCAGATCACGTGGATCTGTGCATGATCAGTCACGTGGATCAGTGCATGATCAATTACCTGATCAGTGCATGATCAGTCACGTGACCAGTGCATGGTAGCTACAGTGATCATTGCATGATCAGCCAGTGATCAGTGGCATGATAGCCACGTGGATCAGTGCATGTAGCACGTGATCAGTGCATGATCAGTCACGTGATACGTGTGTGCATCAGCCACGTGGATCAGTGCATTGTTATCCACGTGATCAGTGCAGGATAGGCCACGTGATCACTTCATGATTATTTACGTGATCTGTACATGATCAGTCACGTGATACGTGTGTGATCAGCCACCGGATCAGTGCGTGATGAGCCATGGGATACAGTGCAGGATCAATTGTGACAGTGCATGATCAGTCACATGACAGTTACATGTAGCTACGTGATCATTGCGTGATCAACCACGTGATCAGTGCATGATAGCTACGTGATCAGTGCATGATAGCCACATGATCAGTGCATGAGAGCCACGTGATCAGTGCATGATCAGTCACGTGATACATGTGTGATCAGCCACGTGATCAGTGCATGTTGAGCCACGTGATCAGTGCAGGATCAATTACGTGATCACAGTGCATGATCAGTCACGTGATCAGTACATGATCAGTCACGTAAACAGTGCATGATCATTGACGTGATCTGTGCATGATCAGTCACGTGACCAGTATATGGTAGCTACGTGACCTTTCCATGACGAGCCACGTGAGCAGTGCATGATAGCCACGTGATGTGTGCATGATCAGTTACATGAGCAGAGTGTAATCAGCCACGTGATCAGTGCATGAGTGCCACGTGATCAGTGCATGATTATGTCACGTGACAGGTGTGTGATCAGCCACGTGAACAGTGCATGTTCAGCCACGTGATCAGTGCATGATAGCCACGTGATCAAGTGCATGATCAGTTACCTGAGCAGTGATGATCAGCCACGTGATCAGTGCATGGTCAGACACGTGAACAGTGTATGATCAGCCACGTGATCAGTGCATGATATCCAAGTGATCAGTGCATGATCAATCACGTGATCAGTGTATGATCAGCCAGATGAACAATGCATGCTCAGTCACGTGATCAGGGCCTGCTGAGCTGCGTGATTACTGTCTGCTCATCTGCTTGACAATTGCCAGCTGAGCTGCACGATTCCTGCCTGTCTCTGCTTGACATTGCCAGATGTGCTGTGTAATTCCTGCCTGCTCAGCTGCTTGATTATTGCCAGCTGAGCAGCATGATTCCTCACACCTGAGTTCCAATGACTATTGCTGCTGACTGCTTGATTGTGCCTAATCAGCTCTTTGTATATTGCCTCCAGAGGCACATGATCAGTGTATGATAGCAAACTTGATCAGGGCATGATCAGTCACATGATCAGCGCCATTAAGTCACGTGATCACTACATGATAGTCATGTGATCAGTCCATGCTCAGTCACGGTATCAGTGCATGATCAGCCACGTGATCAGTGAATGAACAGCCAGGTGAACATTTCATGATAGCTATGGTGATCAGTTCATGATTTGTCATGTGATCTGTGCATGACCAGGCAGGTGGTCAGTGTATGATCAGCGACGTGATCAGTGCATGATCCGTCACCTAATGGGTGTATGATCAGTCACCTGACGGTACATGGTAGCTACATGGTCATTGCATGATCAGCCACGTGAGTAGTGCATGAGAGCCACGTGATCAGTGCATGATCAATCACGTGTTCAGTGCATGATCAGTCATGTAATCTGTGCATGACCAGGCACGTGATCAGTGTATGACTGGCCAAGTGATCAGTGCATGATAGCCACGTGACTAGTGCATGATCAGTCCACGTGATCAGTGCATGATCAGTCACGTGATCAGTGTATGATCAATTACGTGATCATTGTATTGCCAGATACACTGATGGGTGTATGTTCATTCACGTGACCTGTACAAACGGTAGCTACCTGATCATCGCATGATCAGCCACATGAGCAGTGCATGATCGCCACGTGATCAGTGCATGACCAGGCACGTGATCAGTGTATGTCCAGCCAAGTGATCAAGTGCATGAAATAGCCACGTGATCAGTGCATGATCAGCCACGTGATCAGCTGCATGACCAGGCAGCGTGATCAGTGTATGTCAGCCAAGTGATCAGTGCATTATAGCCACGTGAATGCAGTGCATGATCAGTCACATGATCAGCTGCATAGATCAGTCACGTAGATAGGTTGATGTCAGCCACGTTGACAGTGCATCGCTCAGTCAACTTTGTATCAGGGCCTGCTGAAGCTGCGTGATTACTGTCTGCTCATCTGCTTTACAATTTCCAAGCTGAGCTGCACGATTTCCTGCCTGTCACTCTCTTGACAATGCCACCTGTGACTGCGTTAATTCCTTGGCCTGCTCATCTAACCTGATTATTGCGCCAAGCTTGAGCAGCTATGATTTCTCAAGGTGAGTTCCATGATTATAGCCTGCTGACTGATTCCTGCCTACTTCAGCTCTATGTTCATTGCCTCCAGAGGCACATGATCAGTGTGTGACACCAAACATGATCAGCACATGATCAGTACATGGATCAATGCATGATAAGCCAGTGGTGAACAGTGCATGATCAATTATGTGATCACGTGCATGATCAGTCATGTGACCAGTACATGGTAGCTGCGTGATCATTGCATGATCACCACGTGAGCAGTGCATTATAGCCACGTGATCAGTGCATGATCATCAGTGGTACGTGAGTCTGTGCATGATCAGTCAGGTGATCAGTGCATGATCAATTACCTGATCAGTGCATGATCCGTCACGTGACCAGTGCATGGTAGCTACGTGATCATTGCATGATCAGCCACGTGATCAGTGCATGATAGCCACGTGATCAGTGCATGATAGCCACGTGATCAGTGCATGATCAGTCACGGGATACGTGTGTGATCAGCCACGTGATCAGTGCATGTTATCCACGTGATCAGTGCAGGATAGCCACGTGATCACTTCATGATTATTTAGTGATCTGTACATGATCAGTCACGTGATAACGTGTGTGATCAGCCACCGGATCAGTGCGTTGATGAGCCATGGGATCAGTGCAGGATCAATTACGTGATCAGTGCATGAATCAGTCACATGACCAGTACATGGTAGCTACGTGATCATTGCGTGATCAACGTGATCAGTGGCATGATAGCTACGTGATCAGTGCATGATAGCCACGGTGATCAGTGCATGTGAGCCACGTGATCAGTGGCATGATCAGTCACGTGATACA
>NW_020191287.1:0-33800 GCF_002263795.3 Bos taurus
CTGATCACTGCATGATAGACAGGTGATCAGTGCATGATAGCCACGTGATTCCGTGCATGATCTGTCACGTGATCAGTGTAATGCACAATCACGTGATCAGTGTATGATCAGCCACGTGATGAGTGCATGGTCAGCTCTTGATCAGAGCATGATCAGTCATGTGATCATTGTATGATCCTCCACGCGATCAGTGCATGATCAGCCACGTGATCACTGTATTATCAGCCACGTGATCAGTGCATGATCCACAACGTGATTAATGCATGATCAGCCACGTGATCAGTGTAATGAACCAGCCACGTGATCAGTGCACGATCACCCACCTGAGCAGTGCATCATAAACCATGTGATCAGTGCATGCATAGTCACGTGATTAGTGCATGATCAGTCACCTGATCAGTGCATGATCAGGCACGTGATCAGTGCATTATCAGGCACGTGATCAGCTCATGATCAGTCTCGTGATCAGTGTATGATCAGCCACGTGATCAGTGCATGATAGCCACGTGATCAGTTCATGATCAGTCACGTAATTAGTGAATTTTCTGTCACTTGATCAGTGTATAATTTCCACGTGATGAGTTCATGCGCCGTCATGTGATCAGTGCATGATACGCAATGTGATCAGTGCATGATCTGTCACGTGATCATGGCATTGCGCAGTCATGTGATCAGTGCATGACAGCTACACAATCAGTGCATAATCAGTCACTTGATCAATGCATGATCAGCGCACTTGATCAGTGCATCATAGCCACGTAAACAGTGTATGAACAGGTACGTGTTCAGTTAATGCACAGTCACAAGTGATCAGTGCATGAATAGAAACGTGATCAGTGCATGATAGCCACGTGATCAGTGCATGATCTGTCACGTGATCAGTGCCTGCCGTAGTCATGTGATCAGTGTATGGTCAGCCATGTGATCAGTGCATGACAGCCACTTGATCAGAGCATGGTAAGCAACGTGATTAGTGCATGATAGCTACGTGATCAGCGATGATCAGCCACGTGAATCAGTGCATGATCAGACACGTGATCAGTGCATGATCAGTTCACGTGATCAGTAAATTATCAAGCAACGTGATCAGGGCATGATAGCCACGTGATCAGTGCATTGATCAGCCAACGTGATCAGTGCATGATGAGGCACGTGATCAGTGCCTGAACAGCCACGTGATCAGTGCATGATCAGCCACGTGATCAGGCATGATAGCCACGTGATCAGTGCATGATCAGCCACGTGATCAGTGCATGATCAGCCATGTGCATCAGTGCCTGAACAGCCCGTGATCACTGCATGCGCACTCTCGTGATCATTTGCATTATAGCCACGTGATAAATTCTTTGATGAGTCACATGATCAGCACTATTCAGACACGAGATCACTGCATGCTAAGTCACGTTATAAGTTCATGATCAGCCATGTGATTAGGGCATGATCAGCCACGTGATAAATGCATGCAAAATCAAGTGATCAGTGCCCGATAGCACGTGATCTGTGCATGATCAGTCACGTGATCAGTGTATGCATCACCACATGATCAGTGCATGATAGATACGTGACCAGAACATGATTAATCAGTACATGATCAGTCACGTGATCAGTGTATGATCAGCCACGTGATCAGTGCATGATCAGCCACGTTATCAGTGCATGCACCAGTCATGTGATCAGTGTATGATCAGCATCATGATCAGTGCATGATCAGCCACGTGATCAGTGCATGATAGCCACGTGATCAGTGCATAATCAGACACGTTATCAGTGTATGATCAACCACGTGATCAATGCATGATAGCCACCAGATCAGTGCATGATCCGTCACGTGATCAGTGCATGAAAAATCTGTCACGAAGATCAGTGTATGATATCCTTGTGATTAGTTCATGCGCAGTCATGTGTTCCGTGCATGATAGCCACGTGATCAGTGCATGATCAGCCACGTGATCAGTGCATGATGAGGCACGTGATCAGTGCATTGATCTGTCATGTGATCACTGTATGATCAGCCACGACATCAGTGCAAGATCAGCCAAGTGATCAGTACATGATCAGCCACGTGATCAGTGCATGATTAGCCACATGATCATTACATGCACAGTCACGTGATCAGTGTATGATCAGCTTCGTGATCAGTGGATGATCAGCCACGAGATCAGTGCATGATCAGGCACGTTATCAGTGTATGATAGCCAGGTTATCAGAGCATGATCAACCACGTGATCAGTGCATGATCAGCCACGTGATCAGTTCATGCACAGTCAAGTGATCAGTGTATTCTCAGCTTCCTGATAAGTGCATGATCAGTCAAGTGATCAGTGTATGATCAGCCACGTAATCAGTGTATGATCAGCTTCGTGATCAGTGCATGATTAGTCCACGTGAGCAGTGCATGATCAGGCACGTGATCAGTGCATGATCAGTCACGTGATCAGTGCATGATCAGTCACGTGATAAGTGCATAATCAGTCACGAGATCAGTGCATGATCAGTCACGTGATAAGTGCATGATCAGGGACGTGATCAGTGCATGATCGTCAGTCATCAGTGTATGATCAGCCCAGGTTATCAGTGCATGATAGCCAGTGACAGTGCATGATCAGTCTCGAGATCAGTGCATAATCATCATGGGATCAGTGCATGATAGCCATGGATCAGTGCCATGATAGCTACGGGATCTGTGCATGATCAGCCACTTAATCAGTGCATGATCAGCCACATGATCACTCGTACCAGTGTCAGCCACAGTGATCAGTGCATGTGCAGTCAACGTGATCAGTGTATGATCAGCATGTGTTCAGTGCATGATAGACAAGTGATCAATGCATGATATCTACGTGATCAGTGCATGCTCAGTCCACATGAGCAGTGCAGGATCAGCCACGTTATCATTGCCTTCAATAACATGATCAGTGAATGTGCAGTCACGTGATTTGTGCAACAGCAGTCACATGATCAGTGTATGATCAGCCACGTGTTCAGTGCATGATAGATACGTGATAAGTGCATGATAGCCACGTGATCATTGCCTACAAATACGTGAACAGTGCATGATCAGCCACGTGATCCAGTGCATGCACAGTCACGTGATCAGTGTAAGATCAGCTTCATGATCAGTGCATGATGAGTTACGTGATCAATGTATGATTAGCCACGTGGTCAGTGCATGATAGCCACGTGATCAGTGCATGATCAGTCACGAAATCATGGCATGGGAACTCATGTGATCAGTGCATGACAGCTACGCAATCAGTGCCTAATCAGCCACGTGATCAATGCACGATCAGCCACGTGATCAGTGCATGATAGCCACGAAAACAGTACATGGACAGGTACGTGATCAGTTCATGCACAGTCACGTGATCACTGCATGATAGACAGGTGATCAGTGCATGATAGCCACGTGATCCGTGCATGATCTGTCACGTGATCAGTGTATGCACAATCACGTGATCAGTGTATGATCAGCCACGTGATGAGTGCATGGTCAGGGCTCTTGATCAGAGCATGATCAGTCATGTGATCATTGTATGATCCTCCACGCGATCAGTGCATGATCAGCCACGTGATCACTGTATTATCAGCCACGTGATCAGTGCATGATCCACAACGTGATTAATGCATGATCAGCCACGTGATCAGTGTATGACCAGCCACGTGATCAGTGCACGATCACCCACCTGAGCAGTGCATCATAAACCATGTGATCAGTGCATGCATAGTCACGTGATTAGTGCATGATCAGTCACCTGATCAGTGCAATGATCAGGCACGTGATCAGTGCATTATCAGGCACGTGATCAGCTCATGATCAGTCTCGTGATCAGTGTATGATCAGCCACGTGATCAGTGCATGATAGCCACGTGATCAGTTCATGATCAGTCACGTAATTAGTGAATTTTCTGTCACTTGATCAGTGTATAATATCCACGTGATGAGTTCATGCGCCGTCATGTGATCAGTGCATGATACGCAATGTGATCAGTGCATGATCTGTCACGTGATCATGGCATGCGCAGTCATGTGATCAGTGCATGACAGCTACACAATCAGTGCATAATCAGTCACTTGATCAATGCATGATCAGCCACTTGATCAGTGCATGATAGCCACGTAAACAGTGTATGAACAGGTACGTGTTCAGTTAATGCACAGTCACGTGATCAGTGCATGATAGAAACGTGATCAGTGCATGATAGCCACGTGATCAGTGCATGATCTGTCACGTGATCAGTGCCTGCGTAGTCATGTGATCAGTGTATGGTCAGCCATGTGATCAGTGCATGACAGCCACTTGATCAGAGCATGGTAAGCAACGTGATTAGTGCATGATTAGCTACGTGATCAGCGCATGATCAGCCACGTGATCAGTGCATGATCAGACACGTGATCAGTGCATGATCAGTCACGTGATCAGTATATTATCAGCAACGTGATCAGGGCATGATAGCCACGTGATCAGTGCATGATCAGCCACGTGATCAGTGCATGATGAGGCACGTGATCAGTGCCTGAACAGCCACGTGATCAGTGCATGATCAGCCACGTGATCAGGGCATGATAGCCACGTGATCAGTGCATGATCAGCCACGTGATCAGTGCATGATCAGCCATGTGATCAGTGCCTGAACAGCCACGTGATCACTGCATGTGCAGTTATGTGATCAGTGAATGATCAGCCATGTGTTCAGTGCATGATAGACAAGTGATAATGCATGATATCTACGTGATCTGTGCATGCTCAGTCACATGAGCAGTGCATGATCAGCCACGTGATCAGTGCATGATCAGGCACGTGATCAGTGCATGATCTGTCATGTGATCAGTGTACGTTCAGCCACGTGATCCGTGCATGATCAGCGACGTTATCAGTGTATGATCAGCCACGTTATCAGTGCATGATCCACAACGTGATTAGTACATGATAAGCCACTTTATCAGTCTATGATCAGCCATGTGATCAGTGAATGATCACCGCGTGATCAGTGCATGATCAGCCACGTGATCAGTGCATGCACAGTCACGAGATCAGTGTATGATCAGCTTCGTAATCAGTCCATGATCAGCCACGTGATCAGTGCATGCACAGTCACGAGATCAGTGTATGATCAGCTTCGTAATCAGTCCATGATCAGCCACGTGATCAGTGCACCATCAGGCACGTGAAGAGTGCATGATCAGTCACGTGATCAGTGTATGATCAGCCACGTAATCAGTGCATGATCACCACGTGTTCAGTGCAAGATCAACCACGTTGTCAGTGCACGCACAGTCACGTGATCAGTGTATGATCAGCCTCGTTATCAGAGCATGATCACCCACGTGATCAGTGCATGATCAGGCACGTGAAGAGTGCATGATTAGTCACGTGATCAGTGTATGATAGCCAGGTTATCAGTGCATGATCAGCCACGAGATCAGTGCATGATAAGCCACGTGATCAGTGCATGATCTTTCACGTGATCAGTGCATGCGCAGTCATGTGATCAGTGTATGTTCAGCCATGTGATCAGTGCATGCACAGTCACGTGATCAGTGTATGATCAGCTTCGTGATCAGTGCATGATCAGCCACGTGATCAGTGCATGATCAGTCACGTAATAAGTGCATGATCAGCCATGTGATCAGTGCATGCACAGTCATGTGATCAGTGTATGATCAGCTTCATGATCAGTGCATGATCATCCACGTGATCATTTCATGATCCGTCACGAGATCAGTGCATGATCAGTCAGGAAATCAGTGCATGATCAGCCATGGGATCAGTGAATGATAGCCATCTGTTCAGTGCATGATAGCTACGTGATCAGCGCATGGTCAGCCACGTAATCAGTGCATGATCAGCCACGTGATCACTGTATGATAAGCCACGTGATCAGGGCATGTGCAGTCACGTGATCAGTGTATGATCAGCCATGTGTTCAGTGCATGATCAGTCACGTGATCAGTGTATGATCATCCAATAATCAGTGTACATGCAGTCACGTGATCAGTGCAAGATCAGTCACGTGATCAGTGCGTGATCATTCACGTGATCAGTGTATGATCATCCACATAATCAGTGCATGAGCAGTCACGTGATCAGTGCATGATCGACATGTGATCAGTGCATGGGAAGTCACGTGGTCAGTTATGATCAGCCACGTGATCAGTGCATGATAGCCACCTGATCAGTGCCTGATAAGCATCGTGATTAGTGCATGATCAGACACGTGATCAGTGCTTGATCAGTCACGTGATCAGTGCTTGATCAGTCACGTGATCAGTGTATGATCAGCCACGTGATCATTGCATGATAGCCACCTGATCAGTACATGATAAGCAACGTGTTTAGTGCATGATCAGCCACGTGATCAGTGTATGATCAGTGCATGCGCAGTCACGTGATCAGTGTATGATCAGACACGTGATCAGTGCTTCATCAGTCACGTGATCAGTGCATGCGAAGTCACGTGCTCAGTGTATAATCAGACACGTGATCAGTGCATGATAGCAACCTGATCAGTGCATGACAAGCAACGTGATTAGTGCATGACCAGCCACGTGATCAGTGTATTATCAGCCACGTGATCAGTGCATGATCAGCCACGTGATCAGTGTATGATCATCCAATAATCAGTGTACATGCAGTCACGTGATCAGTGCAAGATCAGTCACGTGATCAGTGCGTGATCATTCACGTGATCAGTGTATGATCATCCACATAATCAGTGCATGCGCAGTCACGTGATCAGTGCATGATAGACATGTGATCAGTGCATGGGAAGTCACGTGGTCAGTTATGATCAGCCACGTGATCAGTGCATGATAGCCCCCTGATCAGTGCCTGATAAGCATCGTGATTAGTGCATGATCAGACACGTGATCAGTGCTTGATCAGTCACGTGATCAGTGCTTGATCAGTCACGTGATCAGTGTATGATCAGCCACGTGATCATTGCATGATAGCCACCTGATCAGTACATGATAAGCAACGTGTTTAGTGCATGATCAGCCACGTGATCAGTGTATGATCAGTGCATGCGCAGTCACGTGATCAGTGTATGATCAGATACGTGATCAGTGCTTCATCAGTCACGTGATCAGTGCATGCGAAGTCACGTGCTCAGTGTATAATCAGACACGTGATCAGTGCATGATAGCAACCTGATCAGTGCATGACAAGCAACGTGATTAGTGCATGACCAGCCACGTGATCAGTGTATTATCAGCCACGTGATCAGTGCATGATCAGCCACGTGATCACTGCATGATAGCCACGTGATCATTGCCTACAATGACGTGATCAGTGCATGTGCAGTCACGTGATCAGTGCATGATAGCCACGTGATCAGTGCATGATCAGTCACGTGATCAGTGCGTGATCAGTAACGTGATCAGTGTATGATCATCCACGTGATCACTGCATGCGCACTCTCGTGATCATTGCATTATAGCCACGTGATAAATTCTTGATGAGTCACATGATCAGCACTATTCAGACACGAGATCACTGCATGCTAAGTCACGTTATAAGTTCATGATCAGCCATGTGATTAGGGCATGATCAGCCACGTGATAAATGCATGCAAAATCAAGTGATCAGTGCCCGATAGCCACGTGATCTGTGCATGATCAGTCACGTGATCAGTGTATGATCAGCCACATGATCAGTGCATGATAGATACGTGACCAGAACATGATTAATCAGTACATGATCAGTCACGTGATCAGTGTATGATCAGCCACGTGATCAGTGCATGATCAGCCACGTTATCAGTGCATGCACAGTCATGTGATCAGTGTATGATCAGCATCATGATCAGTGCATGATCAGCCACGTGATCAGTGCATGATAGCCACGTGATCAGTGCATAATCAGACACGTTATCAGTGTATGATCAACCACGTGATCAATGCATGATAGCCACCAGATCAGTGCATGATCCGTCACGTGATCAGTGCATGATCTGTCACGAGATCAGTGTATGATATCCTTGTGATTAGTTCATGCGCAGTCATGTGTTCCGTGCATGATAGCTACGTGATCAGTGCATGATCAGCCACGTGATCAGTGCATGATGAGGCACGTGATCAGTGCATGATCTGTCATGTGATCACTGTATGATCAGCCACGACATCAGTGCAAGATCAGCCAAGTGATCAGTACATGATCAGCCACGTGATCAGTGCATGATTAGCCACATGATCATTACATGCACAGTCACGTGATCAGTGTATGATCAGCTTCGTGATCAGTGGATGATCAGCCACGAGATCAGTGCATGATCAGGCACGTTATCAGTGTATGATAGCCAGGTTATCAGAGCATGATCAACCACGTGATCAGTGCATGATCAGCCACGTGATCAGTTCATGCACAGTCAAGTGATCAGTGTATTCTCAGCTTCCTGATAAGTGCATGATCAGTCAAGTGATCAGTGTATGATCAGCCACGTAATCAGTGTATGATCAGCTTCGTGATCAGTGCATGATTAGTCACGTGAGCAGTGCATGATCAGGCACGTGATCAGTGCATGATCAGTCACGTGATCAGTGCATGATCAGTCACGTGATAAGTGCATAATCAGTCACGAGATCAGTGCATGATCAGTCACGTGATAAGTGCATGATCAGGGACGTGATCAGTGCATGATCCGTCACGTCATCAGTGTATGATCAGCCAGGTTATCAGTGCATGATAGCCACGTGACCAGTGCATGATCAGTCTCGAGATCAGTGCATAATCATCCATGGGATCAGTGCATGATAGCCATGGGATCAGTGCATGATAGCTACGGGATCTGTGCATGATCAGCCACTTAATCAGTGCATGATCAGCCACATGATCACTGTATGGTCAGCCACGTGATCAGTGCATGTGCAGTCACGTGATCAGTGTATGATCAGCCATGTGTTCAGTGCATGATAGACAAGTGATCAATGCATGATATCTACGTGATCAGTGCATGCTCAGTCACATGAGCAGTGCAGGATCAGCCACGTTATCATTGCCTTCAATAACGTGATCAGTGAATGTGCAGTCACGTGATTTGTGCAACAGCAGTCACATGATCAGTGTATGATCAGCCACGTGTTCAGTGCATGATAGATACGTGATAAGTGCATGATAGCCACGTGATCATTGCCTACAAATACGTGAACAGTGCATGATCAGCCACGTGATCAGTGCATGCACAGTCACGTGATCAGTGTAAGATCAGCTTCATGATCAGTGCATGATGAGTTACGTGATCAATGTATGATTAGCCACGTGGTCAGTGCATGATAGCCACGTGATCAGTGCATGATCAGTCACGAAATCATGGCATGGGAACTCATGTGATCAGTGCATGACAGCTACGCAATCAGTGCCTAATCAGCCACGTGATCAATGCACGATCAGCCACGTGATCAGTGCATGATAGCCACGAAAACAGTACATGGACAGGTACGTGATCAGTTCATGCACAGTCACGTGATCACTGCATGATAGACAGGTGATCAGTGCATGATAGCCACGTGATCCGTGCATGATCTGTCACGTGATCAGTGTATGCACAATCACGTGATCAGTGTATGATCAGCCACGTGATGAGTGCATGGTCAGGCTCTTGATCAGAGCATGATCAGTCATGTGATCATTGTATGATCCTCCACGCGATCAGTGCATGATCAGCCACGTGATCACTGTATTATCAGCCACGTGATCAGTGCATGATCCACAACGTGATTAATGCATGATCAGCCACGTGATCAGTGTATGACCAGCCACGTGATCAGTGCACGATCACCCACCTGAGCAGTGCATCATAAACCATGTGATCAGTGCATGCATAGTCACGTGATTAGTGTATGATCAGCCTCGTGATCAGTGCATGACCAGCCACATGATCAGTGCATGATCAGGCACGTGATTAGTGCATGATCAGTCACCTGATCAGTGCATGATCAGGCACGTGATCAGTGCATGATCAGGCACGTGATCAGCTCATGATCAGTCTCCTGATCAGTGTATGATCAGCCACGTGATCAGTGCATGATAGCCACGTGACTAGTGTATGATCAGTCACGTGATCAGTGCATGATAGCCACGTGATCAGTTCATGATCAGTCACGTAATTAGTGAATTTTCTGTCACTTGATCAGTGTATAATATCCACGTGATGAGTTCATGCGCCGTCATGTGATCAGTGCATGATACGCAATGTGATCAGTGCATGATCTGTCACGTGATCATGGCATGCGCAGTCATGTGATCAGTGCATGACAGCTACACAATCAGTGCATAATCAGTCACTTGATCAATGCATGATCAGCCACTTGATCAGTGCATGATAGCCACGTAAACAGTGTATGAACAGGTACGTGTTCAGTTAATGCACAGTCACGTGATCAGTGCATGATAGAAACGTGATCAGTGCATGATAGCCACGTGATCAGTGCATGATCTGTCACGTGATCAGTGCCTGCGTAGTCATGTGATCAGTGTATGGTCAGCCATGTGATCAGTGCATGACAGCCACTTGATCAGAGCATGGTAAGCAACGTGATTAGTGCATGATTAGCCACGTGATCAGCGCATGATCAGCCACGTGATCAGTGCATGATCAGACACGTGATCAGTGCATGATCAGTCACGTGATCAGTATATTATCAGCAACGTGATCAGGGCATGATAGCCACGTGATCAGTGCATGATCAGCCACGTGATCAGTGCATGATGAGGCACGTGATCAGTGCCTGAACAGCCACGTGATCAGTGCATGATCAGCCACGTGATCAGGGCATGATAGCCACGTAATCAGTGCATGATCAGCCACGTGATCAGTGCATGATCAGCCATGTGATCAGTGCCTGAACAGCCACGTGATCACTGCATGTGCAGTTACGTGATCAGTGAATGATCAGCCATGTGTTCAGTGCATGATAGACAAGTGATAATGCATGATATCTACGTGATCTGTGCATGCTCAGTCACATGAGCAGTGCATGATCAGCCACGTGATCAGTGCATGATCAGGCACGTGATCAGTGCATGATCTGTCATGTGATCAGTGTATGATCAGCCACGTGATCCGTGCATGATCAGCGATGTTATCAGTGTATGATCAGCCACGTTATCAGTGCATGATCCACAACGTGATTAGTACATGATAAGCCACTTTATCAGTCTATGATCAGCCATGTGATCAGTGAATGATCACCGCGTGATCAGTGCATGATCAGCCACGTGATCAGTGCATGCACAGTCACGAGATCAGTGTATGATCAGCTTCGTAATCAGTCCATGATCAGCCACGTGATAAGTGCACCATCAGGCACGTGAAGAGTGCATGATCAGTCACGTGATCAGTGTATGATCAGCCACGTAATCAGTGCATGATCACCACGTGTTCAGTGCAAGTTCAACCACGTTGTCAGTGCACGCACAGTCACGTGATCAGTGTATGATCAGCCTCGTTATCAGAGCATGATCACCCACGTGATCAGTGCATGATCAGGCACGTGAAGAGTGCATGATTAGTCACGTGATCAGTGTATGATAGCCAGGTTATCAGTGCATGATCAGCCACGAGATCAGTGCATGATAAGCCACGTGATCAGTGCATGATCTTTCACGTGATCAGTGCATGCGCAGTCATGTGATCAGTGTATGTTCAGCCATGTGATCAGTGCATGCACAGTCACGTGATCAGTGTATGATCAGCTTCGTGATCAGTGCATGATCAGCCACGTGATCAGTGCATGATCAGTCACGTAATAAGTGCATGATCAGCCATGTGATCAGTGCATGCACAGTCACGTGATCAGTGTATGATCAGCTTCGTGATCAGTGCATGATCAGCCACGTGATCAGTGCATGATCAGTCACGTAATAAGTGCATGATCAGCCATGTGATCAGTGCATGCACAGTCATGTGATCAGTGTATGATCAGCTTCATGATCAGTGCATGATCATCCACGTGATCATTTCATGATCCGTCACGAGATCAGTGCATGATCAGTCAGGAAATCAGTGCATGATCAGCCATGGGATCAGTGAATGATAGCCATCTGTTCAGTGCATGATAGCTACGTGATCAGCGCATGGTCAGCCACGTAATCAGTGCATGATCAGCCACGTGATCACTGTATGATAAGCCACGTGATCAGGGCATGTGCAGTCACGTGATCAGTGTATGATCAGCCACGTGATCAGTGCACGATCACCCACCTGAACAGTGCATCATAAACCATGTGATCAGTGCATGCATAGTCACGTGATTAGTGTATGATCAGCCTCGTGATCAGTGCATGACCAGCCACATGATCAGTGCATGATCAGGCACGTGATTAGTGCATGATCAGTCACCTGATCAGTGCATGATCAGGCACGTGATCAGTGCATGATCAGGCACGTGATCAGCTCATGATCAGTCTCCTGATCAGTGTATGATCAGCCACGTGATCAGTGCATGATAGCCACGTGACTAGTGTATGATCAGTCACGTGATCAGTGCATGATAGCCACGTGTTCAGTTCATGATCAGTCACGTAATTAGTGAATTTTCTGTCACTTGATCAGTGTATAATATCCACGTGATGAGTTCATGCGCCGTCATGTGATCAGTGCATGATACGCAATGTGATCAGTGCATGATCTGTCACGTGATCATGGCATGCGCAGTCATGTGATCAGTGCATGACAGCTACACAATCAGTGCATAATCAGTCACTTGATCAATGCATGATCAGCCACTTGATCAGTGCATGATAGCCACGTAAACAGTGTATGAACAGGTACGTGTTCAGTTAATGCACAGTCACGTGATCAGTGCATGATAGAAACGTGATCAGTGCATGATAGCCACGTGATCAGTGCATGATCTGTCACGTGATCAGTGCCTGCGTAGTCATGTGATCAGTGTATGGTCAGCCATGTGATCAGTGCATGACAGCCACTTGATCAGAGCATGGTAAGCAACGTGATTAGTGCATGATTAGCCACGTGATCAGCGCATGATCAGCCACGTGATCAGTGCATGATCAGCCATGTGATCAGTGCATGCACAGTGAGGTGATCAGTGTATGATCAGCTTCGTGATCAGTGCATGATCAGCCACGTGATCAGTGCATGATCAGCCACGTGATCAGTGTATGATCATCCAATAATCAGTGTACATGCAGTCACGTGATCAGTGCAAGATCAGTCACGTGATCAGTGCGTGATCATTCACGTGATCAGTGTATGATCATCCACATAATCAGTGCATGAGCAGTCACGTGATCAGTGCATGATAGACATGTGATCAGTGCATGGGAAGTCACGTGGTCAGTTATGATCAGCCACGTGATCAGTGCATGATAGCCACCTGATCAGTGCCTGATAAGCATCGTGATTAGTGCATGATCAGACACGTGATCAGTGCTTGATCAGTCACGTGATCAGTGCTTGATCAGTCACGTGATCAGTGTATGATCAGCCACGTGATCATTGCATGATAGCCACCTGATCAGTACATGATAAGCAACGTGTTTAGTGCATGATCAGCCACGTGATCAGTGTATGATCAGTGCATGCGCAGTCACGTGATCAGTGTATGATCAGACACGTGATCAGTGCTTCATCAGTCACGTGATCAGTGCATGCGAAGTCACGTGCTCAGTGTATAATCAGACACGTGATCAGTGCATGATAGCAACCTGATCAGTGCATGACAAGCAACGTGATTAGTGCATGACCAGCCACGTGATCAGTGTATTATCAGCCACGTGATCAGTGCATGATCAGCCACGTGATCACTGCATGATAGCCACGTGATCATTGCCTACAATGACGTGATCAGTGCATGTGCAGTCACGTGATCAGTGCATGATAGCCACGTGATCAGTGCATGATCAGTCACGTGATCAGTGCGTGATCAGTAACGTGATCAGTGTATGATCATCCATGTGATCACTGCATGCGCACTCTCGTGATCATTGCATTATAGCCACGTGATAAATTCTTGATGAGTCACATGATCAGCACTATTCAGACACGAGATCACTGCATGCTAAGTCACGTTATAAGTTCATGATCAGCCATGTGATTAGGGCATGATCAGCCACGTGATAAATACATGCAAAATCAAGTGATCAGTGCCCGATAGCCACGTGATCTGTGCATGATCAGTCACGTGATCAGTGTATGATCAGCCACATGATCAGTGCATGATAGATACGTGACCAGAACATGATTAATCAGTACATGATCAGTCACGTGATCAGTGTATGATCAGCCACGTGATCAGTGCATGATCAGCCACGTGATCAGTGCATGCACAGTCATGTGATCAGTGTATGATCAGCATCATGATCAGTGCATGATCAGCCACGTGATCAGTGCATGATAGCCACGTGATCAGTGCATAATCAGACACGTTATCAGTGTATGATCAACCACGTGATCAATGCATGATAGCCACCAGATCAGTGCATGATCCGTCACGTGATCAGTGCATGATCTGTCACGAGATCAGTGTATGATATCCTTGTGATTAGTTCATGCGCAGTCATGTGTTCCGTGCATGATAGCTACGTGATCAGTGCATGATCAGCCACGTGATCAGTGCATGATGAGGCACGTGATCAGTGCATGATCTGTCATGTGATCACTGTATGATCAGCCACGACATCAGTGCAAGATCAGCCAAGTGATCAGTACATGATCAGCCACGTGATCAGTGCATGATTAGCCACATGATCATTACATGCACAGTCACGTGATCAGTGTATGATCAGCTTCGTGATCAGTGGATGATAGCCAGGTTATCAGAGCATGATCAACCACGTGATCAGTGCATGATCAGCCACGTGATCAGTTCATGCACAGTCAAGTGATCAGTGTATTCTCAGCTTCGTGATAAGTGCATGATCAGTCAAGTGATCAGTGTATGATCAGCCACGTAATCAGTGTATGATCAGCTTCGTGATCAGTGCATGATTAGTCACGTGAGCAGTGCATGATCAGGCACGTGATCAGTGCATGATCAGTCACGTGATCAGTGTATGATCAGCTTCGTGATCAGTGCATGATCAGCCACGTTATCAGTGCATAATCAGTCACGAGATCAGTGCATGATCAGTCACGTGATAAGTGCATGATCAGGGACGTGATCAGTGCATGATCCGTCACGTCATCAGTGTATGATCAGCCAGGTTATCAGTGCATGATAGCCACGTGACCAGTGCATGATCAGTCTCGAGATCAGTGCATAATCATCCATGGGATCAGTGCATGATAGCCATGGGATCAGTGCATGATAGCTACGGGATCTGTGCATGATCAGCCACTTAATCAGTGCATGATCAGCCACATGATCACTGTATGGTCAGCCACGTGATCAGTGCATGTGCAGTCACGTGATCAGTGTATGATCAGCCATGTGTTCAGTGCATGATAGACAAGTGATCAATGCATGATATCTACGTGATCAGTGCATGCTCAGTCACATGAGCAGTGCAGGATCAGCCACGTTATCATTGCCTTCAATAACGTGATCAGTGAATGTGCAGTCACGTGATTTGTGCAACAGTAGTCACATGATCAGTGTATGATCAGCCACGTGTTCAGTGCATGATAGATACGTGATAAGTGCATGATAGCCACGTGATCATTGCCTACAAATACGTGAACAGTGCATGATCAGCCACGTGATCAGTGCATGCACAGTCACGTGATCAGTGTAAGATCAGCTTCATGATCAGTGCATGATGAGTTACGTGATCAATGTATGATTAGCCACGTGGTCAGTGCATGATAGCCACGTGATCAGTGCATGATCAGTCACGAAATCATGGCATGGGAACTCATGTGATCAGTGCATGACAGCTACGCAATCAGTGCCTAATCAGCCACGTGATCAATGCACGATCAGCCACGTGATCAGTGCATGATAGCCACGAAAACAGTACATGGACAGGTAGGTGATCAGTTCATGCGCAGTCACGTGATCACTGCATGATAGACAGGTGATCAGTGCATGATAGCCACGTGATCCGTGCATGATCTGTCACGTGATCAGTGTATGCACAATCACGTGATCAGTGTATGATCAGCCACGTGATGAGTGCATGGTCAGGCTCTTGATCAGAGCATGATCAGTCATGTGATCATTGTATGATCCTCCACGCGATCAGTGCATGATCAGCCACGTGATCACTGTATTATCAGCCACGTGATCAGTGCATGATCCACAACGTGATTAATGCATGATCAGCCACGTGATCAGTGTATGACCAGCCACGTGATCAGTGCACGATCACCCACCTGAGCAGTGCATCATAAACCATGTGATCAGTGCATGCATAGGCACGTGATTAGTGTATGATCAGCCTCGTGATCAGTGCATGACCAGCCACATGATCAGTGCATGATCAGGCACGTGATTAGTGCATGATCAGTCACCTGATCAGTGCATGATCAGGCACGTGATCAGTGCATGATCAGGCACGTGATCAGCTCATGATCAGTCTCCTGATCAGTGTATGATCAGCCACGTGATCAGTGCATGATAGCCACGTGACTAGTGTATGATCAGTCACGTGATCAGTGCATGATAGCCACGTGATCAGTTCATGATCAGTCACGTAATTAGTGAATTTTCTGTCACTTGATCAGTGTATAATATCCACGTGATGAGTTCATGCGCCGTCATGTGATCAGTGCATGATACGCAATGTGATCAGTGCATGATCTGTCACGTGATCATGGCATGCGCAGTCATGTGATCAGTGCATGACAGCTACACAATCAGTGCATAATCAGTCACTTGATCAATGCATGATCAGCCACTTGATCAGTGCATGATAGCCACGTAAACAGTGTATGAACAGGTACGTGTTCAGTTAATGCACAGTCACGTGATCAGTGCATGATAGAAACGTGATCAGTGCATGATAGCCACGTGATCAGTGCATGATCTGTCACGTGATCAGTGCCTGCGTAGTCATGTGATCAGTGTATGGTCAGCCATGTGATCAGTGCATGACAGCCACTTGATCAGAGCATGGTAAGCAACGTGATTAGTGCATGATTAGCCACGTGATCAGCGCATGATCAGCCACGTGATCAGTGCATGATCAGCCATGTGATCAATGCTAGCACAGTGAGGTGATCAGTGTATGATCAGCTTCGTGATCAGTGCATGATCAGCCACGTGATCAGTGCATGATCAGCCACGTGATCAGTGCATGATCAGCCATGTGATCAGTGCATGCACAGTCACGTGATCAGTGTATGATCAGGTTCGTGATCAGTGCATGATCAGCCAGTTGATTAGTGCATGAACAGTCACGTGATAAGTGCATGATCAGGCACGTGATCAGTGTATGATCAGTCACGTGATCAGTGCATGATCAGCCTGGTGATCAGTGCATGATAGCCACGTGACCAGTTCATGATGCGTATTAAGATCAGTGCATGATCAGGCATGGGATCACTGCATGATAGCCATGTGATCAGTGCATGAAAGCTACGTGATCAGTGCATGATCAGCCATGTAATCAGTGCATGATCAGCCACGTGATCACTGTATGGTCAGCCACGTGATCAGTGAATGTGCAGTCACGTGATAATTGTATGATCAGCCATGTGTTCAGTGCATGATAGACACGTGATCAATGTATGATATCTACGTGATCAGTGCATGCCCAGTCACATGAGCAGTGCATGATCAGCCACGTGATAAGTGCATGATAAGCAACGTGATCAGTGTATGATCAGCCACGTGATCAGTGAATGATCTCCAACGTGATTAGTGCATGATCAGCCACGTGGTTAGTGTATGATCTGCGACGTGATCAGTGCATGATGAGCGACGTGATCAGTGTATGATCAGCCACGTGATCAGTGAATGATCTGCAACGTGATTAGTGCATGATCAGCCACGTGGTTAGTGTATGATTAACCACGTGATGAGTGCATGATCTGCCACATGATCTGTGCATGATCAGCCACGTGATCAGTGCATGCACAGGCACGTGATCAGTTTAAGATCAGCTTCGTGATCAGTGCATGATGAGTTACGTGATCAATGTATGATTAGCCACGTGATCAGTGCATGATAACCACGTGATCAGGGCATGCGAACTCATGTGATCAGTGCATGACAGCTACGCAATCAGTGCATAATCAGTCACGTGATCAATGGAAGATCAGCCACGTGATCAATGCATGAGAGCCACGAAAACAGTGCATGAACAGGTACGTGATCAGTTCATGGGCAGTCACGTGATCAGTTCACGGTAGACAGGTGATCAGTGCATGATAGCCACGTGATCAGTTCATGTGCAGTCACATGATCAGTGTATGATCAGCCACGTGATCAGTGCATGATAGCCACCTGAGCAGTGCATGGTAGCCACGTGATCAGCGCATGATCAGCCACTTGATCTGTGCATAATCAGCCATGTGCTCAGTGCATGCCCAGATACGTGAATAGTGTATGATCAGTCAGGTGATCAGTGCATGATCAGGCAGGTGATCAGTGCATGATCAGTCACGTGATCAGTGTATGATCAGCCACGTGATCAGTGCATGATAACCACATGACTAGTGCCTGATAAGTCACGTGATCAGTGCATGATCAGCCACGGGATCAGTGCATGATAGCCATGTGATCAGTGCATGATAGCTACGTGATCTGTGCATGATCAGCCACGTAATCAGTGCATGATCAGCCATTTGATCTCTGTATGATTAGCCACGTGATCAGTACATGATAGCCACGTGATCAGTGCATGATCATTCATGTGATTAGTGCATGATCTGTCACTTGAGCAGTGTATAATGTCCACGTGATCAGTTCATGTGCTGTCATGTGATCAGTGCATGATGCGCAACGTGATCACTGCATGATTAGCCACGTGATCAGGGCATGCACAGTCACGTGATCAGTGCATGATCAGTCACTTGATCAGTGTATGATCAGCCAGGTGATCAGTGCATGTTAGCCACGTGACCAGTGCATGATCAGTATCGAGATCAGTGCATGATCAGGCATGTGATCAGTGCATGATAGCAACCTGATCAATGCATGATAAGCAACGTGATTAGTGCAAGATCAGCCACATGATCAGTGTACGATCAGACACGTGATCAGTGCATGATCAGTCACGTGATCAGTATATGATCAGCAACGTGATCAGGGCATGATAGCCACGTGATCAGTGCATGATCAGCCACGTGATCAGTGCATGATGAGGCACGTGATCAGTGCCTGAACAGCCACGTGATCAGTGCATGATCAGCCACGTGATCAGGGCATGATAGCCACGTGATCAGTGCATGATCAGCCACGTGATCAGTGCATGATCAGCCATGTGATCAGGGCCTGAACAGCCACGTGATCACTGCATGTGCAGTTACGTGATCAGTGAATGATCAGCCATGTGTTCAGTGCATGATAGACAAGTGATAATGCATGATATCTACGTGATCTGTGCATGCTCAGTCACATGAGCAGTGCATGATCAGCCACGTGATCAGTGCATGATCAGGCACGTGATCAGTGCATGATCAGGCACGTGATCAGCTCATGATCAGTCTCGTGATCAGTGTATGATCAGCCACGTGATCAGTGTATGATCAGTCACGTGATCAGTGCATGATAGCCACGTGATCAGTTCATGATCAGTCACGTAATTAGTGAATTTTCTGTCACTTGATCAGTGTATAATATCCACGTGATGAGTTCATGCGCCGTCATGTGATCAGTGCATGATACGCAATGTGATCAGTGCATGATCTGTCACGTGATCATGGCATGCGCAGTCATGTGATCAGTGCATGACAGCTACACAATCAGTGCATAATCAGTCACTTGATCAATGCATGATCAGCCACTTGATCAGTGCATGATAGCCACATAAACAGTGTATGAACAGGTACGTGTTCAGTTAATGCACAGTCACGTGATCAGTGCATGATAGAAACGTGATCAGTGCATGATAGCCACGTGATCAGTGCATGATCTGTCACGTGATCAGTGCCTGCGTAGTCATGTGATCAGTGTATGGTCAGCCATGTGATCAGTGCATGACAGCCACTTGATCAGAGCATGGTAAGCAACGTGATTAGTGCATGATTAGCCACGTGATCAGCGCATGATCAGCCACGTGATCAGTGCATGATCAGCCATGTGATCAGTGCATGCACAGTGAGGTGATCAGTGTATGATCAGCTTCGTGATCAGTGCATGATCAGCCACGTGATCAGTGCATGATCAGCCACGTGATCAGTGCATGATCAGCCATGTGATCAGTGCATGCACAGTCACGTGATCAGTGTATGATCAGGTTCGTGATCAGTGCATGATCAGCCAGTTGATTAGTGCATGAACAGTCACGTGATAAGTGCATGATCAGGCACGTGATCAGTGTATGATCAGTCACGTGATCAGTGTATGATCAGCCTAGTGATCAGTGCATCACAGCCACTTGATCAGAGCATGGTAAGCAACGTGATTAGTGCATGATTAGCCACGTGATCAGCGCATGATCAGCCACGTGATCAGTGCCTGATCAGCCATGTGATCAGTGCATGCACAGTGAGGTGATCAGTGTATGATCAGCTTCGTGATCAGTGCATGATCAGCCACGTGATCAGTGCATGATCAGCCACGTGATCAGTGCCTGATCAGCCATGTGATCAGTGCATGCACAGTCACGTGATCAGTGTATGATCAGGTTCGTGATCAGTGCATGATCAGCCAGTTGATTAGTGCATGAACAGTCACGTGATAAGTGCATGATCAGGCACGTGATCAGTGTATGATCAGTCACGTGATCAGTGTATGATCAGCCTGGTGATCAGTGCATGATAGCCACGTGACCAGTTCATGATGCGTATTAAGATCAGTGCATGATCAGGCATGGGATCACTGCATGATAGCCAGGTGATCAGTGCATGAAAGCTACGTGATCAGTGCATGATCAGCCATGTAATCAGTGCATGATCAGCCACGTGATCACTGTATGGTCAGCCACGTGATCAGTGAATGTGCAGTCATGTGATAATTGTATGATCAGCCATGTGTTCAGTGCATGATAGACACGTGATCAATGTATGATATCTACGTGATCAGTGCATGCCCAGTCACATGAGCAGTGCATGATCAGCCACGTGATAAGTGCATGATAAGCAACGTGATCAGTGTATGATCAGCCACGTGATCAGTGAATGATCTCCAACGTGATTAGTGCATGATCAGCCACGTGGTTAGTGTATGATCTGCGACGTGATCAGTGCATGATGAGCGACGTGATCAGTGTATGATCAGCCACGTGATCAGTGAATGATCTGCAACGTGATTAGTGCATGATCAGCCACGTGGTTAGTGTATGATTAACCACGTGATGAGTGCATGATCTGCCACATGATCTGTGCATGATCAGCCACGTGATCAGTGCATGCACAGGCACGTGATCAGTTTAAGATCAGCTTCGTGATCAGTGCATGATGAGTTACGTGATCAATGTATGATTAGCCACGTGATCAGTGCATGATAACCACGTGATCAGGGCATGCGAACTCATGTGATCAGTGCATGACAGCTACGCAATCAGTGCATAATCAGTCACGTGATCAATGGAAGATCAGCCACGTGATCAATGCATGAGAGCCACGAAAACAGTGCATGAACAGGTACGTGATCAGTTCATGGGCAGTCACGTGATCAGTTCACGGTAGACAGGTGATCAGTGCATGATAGCCACGTGATCAGTTCATGTGCAGTCACATGATCAGTGTATGATCAGCCACATGATCAGGGCATGATAGCCACCTGAGCAGTGCATGGTAGCCACGTGATCAGCGCATGATCAGCCACTTGATCTGTGCATAATCAGCCATGTGCTCAGTGCATGCCCAGATACGTGAATAGTGTATGATCAGTCAGGTGATCAGTGCATGATCAGGCAGGTGATCAGTGCATGATCAGTCACGTGATCAGTGTATGATCAGCCACGTGATCAGTGCATGATCAGCCACGTGATCAGTGCCTGATCAGCCATGTGATCAGTGCATGCACAGTCACGTGATCAGTGTATGATCAGGTTCGTGATCAGTGCATGATCAGCCAGTTGATTAGTGCATGAACAGTCACGTGATAAGTGCATGATCAGGCACGTGATCAGTGTATGATCAGTCACGTGATCAGTGTATGATCAGCCTGGTGATCAGTGCATGATAGCCACGTGACCAGTTCATGATGCGTATTAAGATCAGTGCATGATCAGGCATGGGATCACTGCATGATAGCCAGGTGATCAGTGCATGAAAGCTACGTGATCAGTGCATGATCAGCCATGTAATCAGTGCATGATCAGCCACGTGATCACTGTATGGTCAGCCACGTGATCAGTGAATGTGCAGTCATGTGATAATTGTATGATCAGCCATGTGTTCAGTGCATGATAGACACGTGATCAATGTATGATATCTACGTGATCAGTGCATGCCCAGTCACATGAGCAGTGCATGATCAGCCACGTGATAAGTGCATGATAAGCAACGTGATCAGTGTATGATCAGCCACGTGATCAGTGAATGATCTCCAACGTGATTAGTGCATGATCAGCCACGTGGTTAGTGTATGATCTGCGACGTGATCAGTGCATGATGAGCGACGTGATCAGTGTATGATCAGCCACGTGATCAGTGAATGATCTGCAACGTGATTAGTGCATGATCAGCCACGTGGTTAGTGTATGATTAACCACGTGATGAGTGCATGATCTGCCACATGATCTGTGCATGATCAGCCACGTGATCAGTGCATGCACAGGCACGTGATCAGTTTAAGATCAGCTTCGTGATCAGTGCATGATGAGTTACGTGATCAATGTATGATTAGCCACGTGATCAGTGCATGATAACCACGTGATCAGGGCATGCGAACACATGTGATCAGGGCATGACAGCTACGCAATCAGTGCATAATCAGTCACGTGATCAATGGAAGATCAGCCACGTGATCAATGCATGAGAGCCACGAAAACAGTGCATGAACAGGTACGTGATCAGTTCATGGGCAGTCACGTGATCAGTTCACGGTAGACAGGTGATCAGTGCATGATAGCCACGTGATCAGTTCATGTGCAGTCACATGATCAGTGTATGATCAGCCACATGATCAGTGCATGATAGCCACCTGAGCAGTGCATGGTAGCCACGTGATCAGCGCATGATCAGCCACTTGATCTGTGCATAATCAGCCATGTGCTCAGTGCATGCCCAGATACGTGAATAGTGTATGATCAGTCAGGTGATCAGTGCATGATCAGGCAGGTGATCAGTGCATGATCAGTCACGTGATCAGTGTATGATCAGCCACGTGATCAGTGCATGATAACCACATGACTAGTGCCTGATAAGTCACGTGATCAGTGCATGATCAGCCACGGGATCAGTGCATGATAGCCATGTGATCAGTGCATGATAGCTACGTGATCTGTGCATGATCAGCCACGTAATCAGTGCATGATCAGCCATTTGATCTCTGTATGATTAGCCACGTGATCAGTACATGATAGCCACGTGATCAGTGCATGATCATTCATGTGATTAGTGCATGATCTGTCACTTGAGCAGTGTATAATGTCCACGTGATCAGTTCATGTGCTGTCATGTGATCAGTGCATGATGCGCAACGTGATCACTGCATGATTAGCCACGTGATCAGGGCATGCACAGTCACGTGATCAGTGCATGATCAGTCACTTGATCAGTGTATGATCAGCCAGGTGATCAGTGCATGTTAGCCACGTGACCAGTGCATGATCAGTATCGAGATCAGTGCATGATCAGGCATGTGATCAGTGCATGATAGCAACCTGATCAATGCATGATAAGCAACGTGATTAGTGCAAGATCAGCCACATGATCAGTGTACGATCAGACACGTGATCAGTGCATGATCAGTCACGTGATCAGTATATGATCAGCAACGTGATCAGGGCATGATAGCCACGTGATCAGTGCATGATCAGCCACGTGATCAGTGCATGATGAGGCACGTGATCAGTGCCTGAACAGCCACGTGATCAGTGCATGATCAGCCACGTGATCAGGGCATGATAGCCACGTGATCAGTGCATGATCAGCCACGTGATCAGTGCATGATCAGCCATGTGATCAGGGCCTGAACAGCCACGTGATCACTGCATGTGCAGTTACGTGATCAGTGAATGATCAGCCATGTGTTCAGTGCATGATAGACAAGTGATAATGCATGATATCTACGTGATCTGTGCATGCTCAGTCACATGAGCAGTGCATGATCAGCCACGTGATCAGTGCATGATCAGGCACGTGATCAGTGCATGATCAGGCACGTGATCAGCTCATGATCAGTCTCGTGATCAGTGTATGATCAGCCACGTGATCAGTGTATGATCAGTCACGTGATCAGTGCATGATAGCCACGTGATCAGTTCATGATCAGTCACGTAATTAGTGAATTTTCTGTCACTTGATCAGTGTATAATATCCACGTGATGAGTTCATGCGCCGTCATGTGATCAGTGCATGATACGCAATGTGATCAGTGCATGATCTGTCACGTGATCATGGCATGCGCAGTCATGTGATCAGTGCATGACAGCTACACAATCAGTGCATAATCAGTCACTTGATCAATGCATGATCAGCCACTTGATCAGTGCATGATAGCCACGTAAACAGTGTATGAACAGGTACGTGTTCAGTTAATGCACAGTCACGTGATCAGTGCATGATAGAAACGTGATCAGTGCATGATAGCCACGTGATCAGTGCATGATCTGTCACGTGATCAGTGCCTGCGTAGTCATGTGATCAGTGTATGGTCAGCCATGTGATCAGTGCCTGACAGCCACTTGATCAGAGCATGGTAAGCAACGTGATTAGTGCATGATTAGCCACGTGATCAGCGCATGATCAGCCACGTGATCAGTGCATGATCAGCCATGTGATCAGTGCATGCACAGTGAGGTGATCAGTGTATGATCAGCTTCGTGATCAGTGCATGATCAGCCACGTGATCAGTGCATGATCAGCCACGTGATCAGTGCATGATCAGCCATGTGATCAGTGCATGCACAGTCACGTGATCAGTGTATGATCAGGTTCGTGATCAGTGCATGATCAGCCAGTTGATTAGTGCATGAACAGTCACGTGATAAGTGCATGATCAGGCACGTGATCAGTGTATGATCAGTCACGTGATCAGTGTATGATCAGCCTGGTGATCAGTGCATGATAGCCACGTGACCAGTTCATGATGCGTATTAAGATCAGTGCATGATCAGGCATGGGATCACTGCATGATAGCCAGGTGATCAGTGCATGAAAGCTACGTGATCAGTGCATGATCAGCCATGTAATCAGTGCATGATCAGCCACGTGATCACTGTATGGTCAGCCACGTGATCAGTGAATGTGCAGTCATGTGATAATTGTATGATCAGCCATGTGTTCAGTGCATGATAGACACGTGATCAATGTATGATATCTACGTGATCAGTGCATGCCCAGTCACATGAGCAGTGCATGATCAGCCACGTGATAAGTGCATGATAAGCAACGTGATCAGTGTATGATCAGCCACGTGATCAGTGAATGATCTCCAACGTGATTAGTGCATGATCAGCCACGTGGTTAGTGTATGATCTGCGACGTGATCAGTGCATGATGAGCGACGTGATCAGTGTATGATCAGCCACGTGATCAGTGAATGATCTGCAACGTGATTAGTGCATGATCAGCCACGTGGTTAGTGTATGATTAACCACGTGATGAGTGCATGATCTGCCACATGATCTGTGCATGATCAGCCACGTGATCAGTGCATGCACAGGCACGTGATCAGTTTAAGATCAGCTTCGTGATCAGTGCATGATGAGTTACGTGATCAATGTATGATTAGCCACGTGATCAGTGCATGATAACCACGTGATCAGGGCATGCGAACTCATGTGATCAGTGCATGACAGCTACGCAATCAGTGCATAATCAGTCACGTGATCAATGGAAGATCAGCCACGTGATCAATGCATGAGAGCCACGAAAACAGTGCATGAACAGGTACGTGATCAGTTCATGGGCAGTCACGTGATCAGTTCACGGTAGACAGGTGATCAGTGCATGATAGCCACGTGATCAGTTCATGTGCAGTCACATGATCAGTGTATGATCAGCCACGTGATCAGTGCATGATAGCCACCTGAGCAGTGCATGGTAGCCACGTGATCAGCGCATGATCAGCCACTTGATCTGTGCATAATCAGCCATGTGCTCAGTGCATGCCCAGATACGTGAATAGTGTATGATCAGTCAGGTGATCAGTGCATGATCAGACAGGTGATCAGTGCATGATCAGTCACGTGATCAGTGTATGATCAGCCACGTGATCAGTGCATGATAACCACATGACTAGTGCCTGATAAGTCACGTGATCAGTGCATGATCAGCCACGGGATCAGTGCATGATAGCCATGTGATCAGTGCATGATAGCTACGTGATCTGTGCATGATCAGCCACGTAATCAGTGCATGATCAGCCATTTGATCTCTGTATGATTAGCCACGTGATCAGTACATGATAGCCACGTGATCAGTGCATGATCATTCATGTGATTAGTGCATGATCTGTCACTTGAGCAGTGTATAATGTCCACGTGATCAGTTCATGTGCTGTCATGTGATCAGTGCATGATGCGCAACGTGATCACTGCATGATTAGCCACGTGATCAGGGCATGCACAGTCACGTGATCAGTGCATGATCAGTCACTTGATCAGTGTATGATCAGCCAGGTGATCAGTGCATGTTAGCCACGTGACCAGTGCATGATCAGTATCGAGATCAGTGCATGATCAGGCATGTGATCAGTGCATGATAGCAACCTGATCAATGCATGATAAGCAACGTGATTAGTGCAAGATCAGCCACATGATCAGTGTACGATCAGACACGTGATCAGTGCATGATCAGTCACGTGATCAGTATATGATCAGCAACGTGATCAGGGCATGATAGCCACGTGATCAGTGCATGATCAGCCACGTGATCAGTGCATGATGAGGCACGTGATCAGTGCCTGAACAGCCACGTGATCAGTGCATGATCAGCCACGTGATCAGGGCATGATCAGCCACGTGATCAGTGCATGATCAGCCACGTGATCAGTGCATGATCAGCCACGTGATCAGTGCATGATCAGCCATGTGATCAGGGCCTGAACAGCCACGTGATCACTGCATGTGCAGTTACGTGATCAGTGAATGATCAGCCATGTGTTCAGTGCATGATAGACAGGTGATAATGCATGATATCTACGTGATCTGTGCATGCTCAGTCACATGAGCAGTGCATGATCAGCCACGTGATCAGTGCATGATCAGGCACGTGATCAGTGCATGATCAGGCACGTGATCCAGCTCATGATCAGTCTCGTGATCAGTGTATGATCAGCCACGTGATCAGTGTATGATCAGTCACGTGATCAGTGCATGATAGCCACGTGATCAGTTCATGATCAGTCACGTAATTAGTGAATTTTCTGTCACTTGATCAGTGTATAATATCCACGTGATGAGTTCATGCGCCGTCATGTGATCAGTGCATGATACGCAATGTGATCAGTGCATGATCTGTCACGTGATCATGGCATGGCGCAGTCATGTGATCAGTGCATGACAGCTACACAATCAGTGCATAATCAGTCACTTGATCAATGCATGATCAGCCACTTGATCAGTGGCATGATAGCCACGTAAACAGTGTATGAACAGGTACGTGTTCAGTTAATGCACAGTCACGTGATCAGTGCATGATAGAAACGTGATCAGTGCATGATAGCCACGTGATCAGTGCATGATCTGTCACGTGATCAGTGCCTGCGTAGTCATGTGATCAGTGTATGGTCAGCCATGTGATCAGTGCATGACAGCCACTTGATCAGAGCATGGTAAGCAACGTTGATTAGTGCATGATTAGCCACGTGATCAGCGCATGATCAGCCACGTGATCAGTGCATGATCAGCCATGTGATCAGTGCTAGCACAGTGAGGTGATCAGTGTATGATCAGCTTCGTGATCAGTGCATGATCAGCCACGTGATCAGTGCATGATCAGCCACGTGATCCAGTGCATGATCAGCCATGTGATCAGTGCATGCACAGTCACGTGATCAGTGTATGATCAGGTTCGTGATCAGTGCATGATCAGCCAGTTGATTAGTGCATGAACAGTCACGTGATAAGTGCATGATCAGGCACGTGATCAGTGTATGATCAGTCACGTGATCAGTGTATGATCAGCCTGGTGATCAGTGCATGACAGCCACTTGATCAGAGCATGGTAAGCAACGTGATTAGTGCATGATTAGCCACGTGATCAGCGCATGATCAGCCACGTGATCAGTGCATGATCAAGCCATGTGATCAGTGCATGCACAGTGAGGTGATCAGTGTATGATCAGCTTCGTGATCAGTGCATGATCAGCCACGTGATCAGTGCATGATCAGCCACGTGATCAGTGCATGATCAGCCATGTGATCAGTGCATGCACAGTCACGTGATCAGTGTATGATCAGGTTCGTGATCAGTGCATGATCAGCCAGTTGATTAGTGCATGAACAGTCACGTGATAAGTGCATGATCAGGCACGTGATCAGTGTATGATCAGTCACGTGATCAGTGTATGATCAGCCTGGTGATCAGTGCATGATAGCACGTGACCAGTTCATGATGCGTATTAAGATCAGTGCATGATCAGGCATGGGATCACTGCATGATAGCCAGGTGATCAGTGCATGAAAGCTACGTGATCAGTGCATGATCAGCCATGTAATCAGTGCATGATCAGCCACGTGATCACTGTATGGTCAGCCACGTGATCAGTGAATGTGCAGTCATGTGATAATTGTATGATCAGCCATGTGTTCAGTGCATGATAGACACGTGATCAATGTATGATATCTACGTGATCAGTGCATGCCCAGTCACATGAGCAGTGCATGATCAGCCACGTGATAAGTGCATGATAAGCAACGTGATCAGTGTATGATCAGCCACGTGATCAGTGAATGATCTCCAACGTGATTAGTGCATGATCAGCCACGTGGTTAGTGTATGATCTGCGACGTGATCAGTGCATGATGAGCGACGTGATCAGTGTATGATCAGCCACGTGATCAGTGAATGATCTGCAACGTGATTAGTGCATGATCAGCCACGTGGTTAGTGTATGATTAACCACGTGATGAGTGCATGATCTGCCACATGATCTGTGCATGATCAGCCACATGATCAGTGCATGCACAGGCACGTGATCAGTTTAAGATCAGCTTCGTGATCAGTGCATGATGAGTTACGTGATCAATGTATGATTAGCCACGTGATCAGTGCATGATAACCACGTGATCAGGGCATGCGAACTCATGTGATCAGTGGCATGACAGCTACGCAATCAGTGCATAATCAGTCACGTGATCAATGGAAGATCAGCCACGTGATCAATGCATGAGAGCCACGAAACAGTGCATGAACAGGTACGTGATCAGTTCATGGGCAGTCACGTGATCAGTTCACGGTAGACAGGTGATCAGTGCATGATAGCCACGTGATCAGTTTCATGTGCAGTCACATGATCAGTGTATGATCAGCCACGTGATCAGTGCATGATAGCTACTGAGCAGTGCATGGTAGCCACGTGATCAGCGCATGATCAGCCACTGATCTGTGCATAATCAGCCATGTGCTTCAGTTGCATGCCCAGATACGTGAATAGTGTATGATCAGTCAGGTGATCAGTGCATGATCAGGCAGAGTGATCAGTGCATGATCAGTCACGTGATCAGTGTATGATCAGCCACGTGATCAGTGCATGATAACCACATGGACTAGTGCCTGATAAAGTCACGTGATCAGTGCATGATCAGCCACGGGATCAGTGCATGATAGCCATGTGATTCAGTGCATGATAGCTACGTGATCTGTTGCATGATCAGCCACGTAATCAGTGCATGATCAGCCATTTGATCTCTGTATGATTAAGCCACGTGATCAGTACATGATAGCCACGTGATTCAGTGCATGATCATTCATGTGATTAGTGCATGATCTGTCACTTGAGCAGTGTATAATGTCCACGTGATCAGTTCATGTGCTGTCATTGTGATCAGTGCATGATGCGAAACGTGATCACTGCATGATTAGCCACGTGATCAGGGCATGCACAGTCACGTGATCAGTTGCATGATCAGTCACTTGATCAGTGATGATCAGCCAGGTGATCAGTGCATGGTTAGCCACGTGACCAGTGCATGATCCAGTATCGAGATCAGTGCATTGATCAGGCATGTTGATCAGTGCATGCATAGCAACCTGATCAATGCATGATAAGCAACGTGATTAGTGCAAGATCAGCCACATGATCAGTGTACGATCAGACACGTGATCAGTGCATGAATCAGTCACGTGATCAGTATATGATCAGCAACGTGATCAGGGCATGATAGCCACGTGATTAGTGCATGATCAGCCACGTGATCAGTGCAAAGATGAGGCACGTGATCAGTGCCTAACAGCCCACGTGATCAGTGCATTGATCAGCCACGTGATCAGGGCATGATAGCCACGTGATCAGTGCATGATCAGCCACGTGATCAGTGCATGATCAGCATGTGATCAGTGCCTGAACAGCCACGTGAATCACTGCATGTGCAGTTACGTGATCAGTGGAATGATCAAGCCATGTGTTCAGTGCATGATCAGACAAGTGATAATGCATGATATTCTACGTGATCTGTGCATGCTCAGTCACATGAGCAGTGCATGATCCAGCCACGTGATCAGTGCATGATCAGGCACGGTGATCAGTGCATGATCTGTCATGTGATCAGTGTACGATCAGCCACGTGATCCGTGCATGATCAGCGACGTTATCAGTGTATGATCAGCCACGTTATCAGTGCATGATCCACAACGTGATTAGTACATTGATTAAGCCACTTTATCAGTCTATGATCAGCCATGTGATCAGTGAATGATCACCGCGTGATCAGTGCATGATCAGCCACGTGATCAGTGCCTGCACAGTCACGAGATCAGTGTATGATCAGCTTTCGTAATCAGTCCATGATCAGCCACGTGATCAGTGCACCATCAGGCACGTGAAGATGCATGATCAGTCACTGATCAGTGTATGATCAGCCACGTAATAAGTGCATGATCACCACGTGTTCAGGTGCAAGATCAACCACGTTGTCAGTGCACGCACAGTCACGTTGATCAGTGTATGATTCAGCCTCGTTATCAGGCATGATCACCCACGTGATCAGTGCATGATCAGGCACGTTGAAGAGTGCATGATTAGTCACGTGATCAGTGTATGATAACCAGGTTATCAGTGCATGATTCAGCCACAGATCAGTGCTGATAAGCCACGTGATCAGTGCATGATTCTTTCACGTGATCAGTGCATGCGCAGTCATGTGATCAGTGTATGTTCAGCCATGTGATTCAGTTGCATGGCACAGTCACGTGATCAGTGTATGATCGCTTCGTGATCAGTGCATGATCAGCCACGTGATCAGTGCATTGATCAGTCACGTAATAAGTGCATGATCAGCCATGTGATCAGTGCATGCACAGTCATTGTGATCAGTTGTATGATCAGCTTCATGATCAGTGCATGATCATCCACGTGATCATTTCATGATCCGTCACGAGATCAGTGCATGATCAGTCAGGAAATCAGTGCTGATCAGCATGGGATCAGTGAATGATAGCCATCTGTTCAGTGCATGATAGCTACGTGATCAGCGGCTATGGTCAGCCACGTAATCAGTGCATGATCAGCCACGTGATCACTGTATGATAAAGCCACGTGATTCAGGGCATGTGCAGTCACGTTGATCCAGTGTATGATCAGCCATTGTGTTCAGTGGCATGATCAGTCACGTTGATCAGTGTATGATCATCCAATAATCAGTGTACATGCAGTCACGTGATCAGTGCAAGATCAGTCACGTGATCAGTTGCGTGATCATTCACGTGATCAAGTGTATGATCATTCCACATAATCAGTGCATGAGCAGTCACGTTGATCAGTGCATGATAGACATGTGATCAGTGCATGGGAAGTCACGTGGTCAGTTATGATCAGCCACGTGATCAGTGCATTGATAGCCACACTGATCAGTGCCTGATAAGCATCGTTGATTAGTGCATGATCAGACACAGTGATCAGGTGCTTGATCAGTCACGTGATCAGTCGCTTGATCAGTCACGTGATCAGTGTATGATTCAGCCACGTGATCATTGCATGATAGCCACCTGATCAGTACATGATAAGCAACGTGTTTAGTGCATGATCAGCCACTGAGATCAGTGCATGATCAGGCACGTTATCAGTGTATGATAGCCAGGTTATCAGAGCATGATCAACCACGTGAATCAGTGCATGATCAGCCACGTGATCAGTTCATGCTCAGTCAAGTTCATCAGTGTATTCTCAGCTTCGTGATAAGTGCATGATCAGTCAAGTGATCAGTGTATGATCAGCCACGTAATCAGTGTATGATCAGCTTCGTGATCAGTGCATGATTAGTCACGTGAGCAGTGCATGATCAGGCACGTGATCAGTGCATGATCAGTCACGTGATCAGTGCATGATCAGTCACGTGATAAGTGCATAATCAGTCACGAGATCAGTGCATGATCAGTCACGTGATAAGTGCATGATCAGGGACGTGATCAGTGCATGATCCGTCACGTCATCAGTGTATGATCAGCCAGGTTATCAGTGCATGATAGCCACGTGACCAGTGCATGATCAGTCTCGAGATCAGTGCATAATCATCCATGGGATCAGTGCATGATAGCCATGGGATCAGTGCATGATAGCTACGGGATCTGTGCATGATCAGCCACTTAATCAGTGCATGATCAGCCACATGATCACTGTATGGTCAGCCACGTGATCAGTGCATGTGCAGTCACGTGATCAGTGTATGATCAGCCATGTGTTCAGTGCATGATAGACAAGTGATCAATGCATGATATCTACGTGATCAGTGCATGCTCAGTCACATGAGCAGTGCAGGATCAGCCACGTTATCATTGCCTTCAATAACGTGATCAGTGAATGTGCAGTCACGTGATTTGTGCAACAGCAGTCACATGATCAGTGTATGATCAGCCACGTGTTCAGTGCATGATAGATACGTGATAAGTGCATGATAGCCACGTGATCATTGCCTACAAATACGTGAACAGTGCATGATCAGCCACGTGATCAGTGCATGCACAGTCACGTGATCAGTGTAAGATCAGCTTCATGATCAGTGCATGATGAGTTACGTGATCAATGTATGATTAGCCACGTGGTCAGTGCATGATAGCCACGTGATCAGTGCATGATCAGTCACGAAATCATGGCATGGGAACTCATGTGATCAGTGCATGACAGCTACGCAATCAGTGCCTAATCAGCCACGTGATCAATGCACGATCAGCCACGTGATCAGTGCATGATAGCCACGAAAACAGTACATGGACAGGTACGTGATCAGTTCATGCGCAGTCACGTGATCACTGCATGATAGACAGGTGATCAGTGCATGATAGCCACGTGATCCGTGCATGATCTGTCACGTGATCAGTGTATGCACAATCACGTGATCAGTGTATGATCAGCCACGTGATGAGTGCATGGTCAGGCTCTTGATCAGAGCATGATCAGTCATGTGATCATTGTATGATCCTCCACGCGATCAGTGCATGATCAGCCACGTGATCACTGT
>NW_020191288.1:0-28214 GCF_002263795.3 Bos taurus
TGATCACGTGACTGATCATGCACTGATCACGTGGCTATCATGCACTGATCACATGGCTGGTCATACACTGATCACGTGACTGGTCATGCACAGATTACATGACTGATCATGCACTCATCACGTCACTGATCATGCACTGATCTCGAGTCTGATCATACATTGATCATGTGACTGATCATGCACTGATCACGTGACTGATCATGCACTGATCACGTGGCTATAATGCACTGATCACTTGGCTGGACATACACTGATCACGTGCCTGGTCATGCACTGATCACCTGGCTGATCATGCACTGATCACGTGACTGATCATGCACTGATCTCGAGTCTGATCATGCACTGATCACGTGGCTATCATGCACTGCTCACGTGGCTGATCATGCGATGATCACACAGCTACCATGTACTGGTCACATGACTGATCATGCACTGATCGCGACTGATCATGCAGTGATCACTTGGCTATCATGCACTACTCACGTGGCTGATCATGCAATGATTATGTAGCTACCATGTACAGGTCACGTGAATGATCATACACCCATCAGGTGACTGATCATGCACTGATCACGTGGCTATCATGCACTGATCATGAGACTGATCATGCACTGATCACGTGACTGATCATGCACTGATCTCGAGTCTGATCATGCACTGATCACGTGGCTATCATGCACTGCCTACGTGGCTGATCATGCGATGATCACACAGCTACCATGTACTGGTCACATGACTGATCATGCACTGATCGCGTGACTGATCATGCAGTGATCACTTGGCTATCATGCACTACTCACGTGGCTGATCATGCAATGATTATGTAGCTACCATGTACAGGTCACGTGAATGATCATCCCCCATCAGGTGACTGATCATGCACTGATCACGTAGCTATCTTGCACTGATCCCTTGGCTGATCATACACTCATCACGGGACTGATCGTGCACTGATCAAGGCGCTATCATGCATTGATTGCATGACTCCCCATGCACTGATCACGTGGATGATCATGCACTGATCACGTGACTGACCATGCACTGATCACGTGACTGAACATGCACTGATCACGTGGCTATCATGCACTGATCACTTGGCTGAACATACACTGATCACGTGACTGATCATGCACTGATCACGTGACTGATCATGCACACTCACGTGGCTATCATGCACTGATCACTTGGCTGAACATACACTGATCACGTGCCTGGTCATGCACTGATCACGTGGCTGATCATGCACTGATCATGTGACTGATCATGCACTGACCGTGTGTCTGATCATGCACTGCTCACGTGGCTATCATGCACTGCTCACGTGGCTGATCATGCGATGATCATGCAGCTACCATGTACTGGTCACATGACTGATCATGCACTGATCATGTGACTGATCATGCAGTGATCACGTGGCTATCATGCACTGACTCACGTGGCTTGATCATGACTGATCATGTAGCTACATGTATCACGTGAATGATCATACACCATCAGTGACTGATCATGCACTGATCATGGCTAATCACTGATCACGAGACTGATCATGCACTGATCACGTCTTACATGCACTGATCACATACTGCCATGGCCCGCTGATCACGTGGATGATTATAGACAATCATGTTAGACAGATGCAGTACTGGTCACACTGGCTGGTCAGCGACTATTCACGTGGCTGATCATGCACTGATATCCTGTACTTGAAGCATTGGACTGGATCACATAACTATCATGTATGATCACGTGACTATAATGGCGCTGATCAGTGACTGATCATGTGCTGATCATGTTTGCTATCATACACTGATCATTGTGCCTCTGGAGGCAATAAACAAAGAGCTGAGTAGGCACGAATCAAACAGTCAGCAGGCAATAATCATGGAACTCATGTGTGAGGAATCATGCTGCTCAGCTGGCAATAATCAAGCAGCTGAGCAGGCAGGAGATTACGCAGCACAGCTGGCAATTGTCAAGGCAGATGACAGGCAGGAATCGTGCAGCTCAGCTGCCAATTGTCAAGCAGATGAGCAGACAGTAATCACGCAGCTCAGCAGGCACTGATCACGTGATTGATCATGCACTGAACACGTGGAATCATGCACTGATCACGTAATTGATCATGCACTGATCACGTGGCTGATCTTGCACTGAAAACGTGACTGATCCATGAACTTGATCACGTGAGTGATCCATGCACTGCATCACGTGGCTATCATGCCACTGCGCACGTGGGCGTCATCAATGCAATGATTCACGTAAATTGAATCAATGCCACTGATTCACCTGGCTTATCATGCATTGGATCATGTGACTGATCATGTGCTGATCATGTATTGGTGTACGACACACTGATCATGTCAGTGCATCTGGAGGCAACTGACAAAGAGCTGAGTAGGCAGGAATCTGTCAGCAGGCTATAAATCATGGAACTCAGTTTTGAGAAAATCATGTGCTCACCTGGCCAATAATCAATAGATGAGAGGCAGGAATGATGCCAGCACAGGTGCAATTGTGTCAAAGAGAATGACAGGCAGGAATCGTGCCAGCTCAGCTGGCAAATGTGTCAAGCAGATGAGTCAGACAGTAATCACGCAGCTCAGCGGAAACTTACCAAACGTAACTAGCATGCACTGTTCACGTGGCTGACAACACATCATATCACGTGTAATGATCATACACTGTCATCGGGCATCCATGCACTGATCACGTGATTGCGCATGCACTGATCATGTAATTGTATGCACTGCTTACGTGGCTATCATGCACTGATGACGTGGCTGATCATGCACTGATCATGTAGCTATCTTGCACTGATCAGTTTGCTGATCATACACTCATCACGGGACCTAGATCGTGCACTGATCACGGTTGCTATCATGGCTTGTCTACATGCCCTCCACATGCACTGATCACGTGGAGATCATGGCCACGTGTTTAACCGTTGACTGACCATGGCACTGATCCGTGACGATCGCCAGATCACGTGGCTGATCATGCACTGATCACGTAATTGTATCATGCACTGATTCATTGCTGGATTCATGCCTGATCCGTGCTTGATCATACATCTGATGAACGTTGACTGATCATGCACTGATCACGTGACTGATCCCATGCAGTGGATCACGTGGGCTATCTCCGCACTGGTTTCACTTGGCTGGTCATACACTGGATCACCATGACTGATCAGTTGCACTTTCCACGGTGGCACTCAATGCACTGACTCTAGCTGTGGCTGACCATACTCTGCTCCGTACTGATCATGCCACATGCACGTGGCCTATCATTGCCACTGCTCACTGGCTATCAGCCGCACTGATCACCTTGGCTGGACAGACACTGATCACGTGCCTGGCATGCACTGATCACGGGCTGATCATACACTGCTCAGGTAACTGATCATGCACTGATCACGTGGCTATCATGCACTGATCACGTGCTGAACATGCACTGTTCACGTGGAACTCATGCACTGATCACGTGGCTGATCATACTCTCTCACGTAACTGATCATGCACACATCACGTGCATTCATGCACTGCTCACGTGGCTCGTCATGGAATGATCACATAGCTACCATATACTGGTCACGTGACTGATCATGCACAGATCACGTCAATGATCATGCACTGTCAAGTGAATGATCATGTACTGATCACGTGACTGATCATGCCTCTGATCACGTGCCTATCATGCTCGCTCACGTGGCTGATCATGCAAGATCACATAGCAACCATTACTGGTCACGTGACTGATCATCACTGACACGAATGATCCTGCACTGATCACGTGGCTCATCATGCACTGATCACGTGGCTGATCACACGTGTATCACGTGACTGATCATGCACTGATCACGTGGCTCTCATGCACTGATCATGGGCTATCATGCACTGATCACGTAGCTACATGCACTGATCACGTGGCTGATCACGCAATGTTCACGTAGCTACCATGTACTGGTCATGTGACTGATCATGCACTGATCACGTATTGGATGCTGCACTGATCACATGGCTCATCACGCACTGATCCGGTGGCTGATCACACACGTATCACGTGACTGATCATGTACAGATCACGTAAATAATCATGAAGTGATCCACGTGGCTATCCCTGCACTGATCACGTGCATAACATGCACTGATCATGTGGCTGATCATACACGTATCAGGTGACTGATCATGCACTGATCACGTGGCTATCATGCACTGATCACGTGGCTATCATGCACTGATCACGTGGCTGATCATGCAATGATCACGTAACTACCATGCACTGGTCACGTGACTGGTCATGCACTGATCACGTAATTAATCCTGCACTGATCACCTGACTCATCATGCACTGATCACGTGGCCTGATCACACACGTATCACGTGACTGATCAGCACTGACACGTGGTCTATCGCACTGATTAACGTACTGATCATGCACTGTTCACGAGACTGATCATGCACGATGCACGTGGATATCATGCACTGATCACATGGCTGAACAATTGCCACTGTTCACATGGCCTATCAACCACCTGTCACGTGACTGATCAGCACTGATCAACGTGGATATATCATCACGATTCACGTGCTGATCGACACATGATCACGTGACGATCATGCACTGATTCAACGTGCTATCAGCACTGATCACGTGGCTTATCAGATGCACTTGATCACGTAGCTACCATGTTACTGGTCACGTAGACTGCGATCTTGCACTGATCTACGTAATGTGATCATTGCCACTGATCATTGTGGGTGATCAAGCACTGATCACGTGGCTATCATGGCCACTGTTAAAGTGGTTGACTGAAAGATCTCGCAGCTCACCATTACTGGTCACGTGACTGATCATCGCCTGACGTGTGGCTACTCATGCACTGATCACGTGACTGGATCATGCACTGATCACGTGGCTATCATGCACTGATCACGTTGCTGGTCATACACTGATCACCGCAGCCTACCTGTGCGGTCACCGTGACTGGATCATGGCACGATCATGTGGGCTGATCATGCAGCTGGACACGTGACTGATCATCGCCCCTGATCACCGTGACTTATCATGCACTGATCACGTGGCTTATCAATGCACTGATCACATGGCTGGTCATAACACTGATCAACGTCTGTCATCACATATACCTGGCTGATCATGCACTGATCACGTGAATGATCATGCACTGACTCGAGATGATCATACATTGATCCCGTGACTGGATCTATGCCCGATCCCTGGACTATCATGCACTGATCACTGATGGCTGGTTCATGACACTGATCACGTGATGGTCAGCCACAATTACATGGACTGATCCTGCACTCATTGCACGTCACTGATCAGCACTGATCTGCGGAGTCTGGATTATGACATTGATCATCGTGACTGATCCATGCACTGATCACGTGACTGATCATGCACTGATCACGGTGGCTATAATAATGCACTGATCACTTGGCTGGACATACACTGATCACGTGCCTGGTCATGCACTGATCACCTTGGCTGACATGCACTGATCACGTGACTGATCATGCACTGATCTCGAGTCTGATCATGCACTGCACTGATCACGTGGCTGATCATGCGATGATCACACAGCTACCATGTACTGGTCACATGACTGATCATGCACTGATCGCGTGACTGATCATGCAGTGATCACTTGGCTATCATGCACTACTCACTTGGCTGATCATGCAATGATCATGTAGCTACCATGTACAGGTCACGTGAATGATCATACACCCATCAGGTGACTGATCATGCACTGATCACGTGGCTATCATGCACTGATCACGAGACTGATCATGCACTGATCACGTGACTGATCATGCAATGATCTCGTGTCTGATCATGCACTGATCACGTGGCTATCATGCAATGATCTCGTGGCTGATCATGCGATGATCACACAGCTACCATGTACTGGTCACATGACTGATCATGCACTGATCGCGTGACTGATCATGCAGTGAATCACTTGGCTATCATGCACTACTCACGTGGCTGATCATGCAATGATTATGTAGCTACCATGTAGCAGGTCACGTGAATGATCATACACCCATCAGGTGACTGATCATTGCACTGATCACGTAGCTATCTTGCACTTATCACTTGGCTTATCATACACTGATCACGCGACTGATCTTGCACTGATCAAGGCGCTATCATGCATTGATTGCATGACTCCCCATGCACTGATCACGTGGATGATCATGCACTGATCACGTGACTGACCATGCACTGATCACGTGATGAACATGCACTGATCACGTGCTATCATGCACTGATCACTTGGCTGAACATACACTGATCACGTGACTGATCATGCACTGATCACGTGACTGATCATGCACACTCACGTGGCTATCATGCACTGATCACTTGGCTGAACATACACTGATCACGTGCCTGGTCATGCCTGATCACGTGGCTGATCATGCACTGATCATGTACTGATCATGCACTGACCGGTGCTGATCATGCACTGCTCACGTGGGCTATTCACGCCTGCTCACGTGGGCTGATCATTGCGTATGATCATGCAGCTACATGTACTGGTCCACTGACATCGATCATGCACTGATCATGTGACCTGATCATGCTAGTGATCACGTCGGCTATCATGCACTACTCACGTGGTGATCATGCATGATCATTGGTAGCTACCATGTTCAGGTCACGTGATTGATCATACACCCATCAGGTGACTGATCATGCACTGATCACGTGGCTATCATGCCACTGATCACGAGACTGATCATGCACTGATCACGTCTATATCATGCACTGATCACATGACTGCCCATGCACTGATCACGTGGATGATCATACACTAATCATGTGACAGATCATGCACTGATCACGTGGCTGATCATGCACTGATACCGTGACTGAGCATGGACTGATCACATGACTATCATGTAGTGATCACGTGACTTAATGGCGCTGATCATGTGACTGATCATGCGCTGATCATGTTTGCTATCATACACTGATCATGTGCCTCTGGAGGCAATAACAAAGAGCTGAGTAGGCACGAATCAAACAGTCAGCAGGCAATAATCATGGAACTCAGCTGTGAGGAATCATGCTGCTCAGCTGGCAATAATCAAGCAGCTGAGCAGGCAGGAATTACGCAGCACAGCTGGCAATTGTCAAGCAGATGACAGGCAGGAATCGTGCAGCTCAGCTGGCCAATTGTCAAGCAGAATGAGCAGGACAGTAATCACGCAGCTCAGCAGGCACTGATCACGTGATTGATCATGCACTGACCGTTGGATATCTGCATGGATCCACGTAATTGATCATCGCACTGATCACTGGCTGATCTTGCACTGGAAAACGTGGACTGATTCTGAGACTGATCACGTGAGTGGATCCATGCTACTGATCACGTGGCTATCATGCACTGCTTCACCGTGGCTTCATCATGCAATGATCACGTAATTGATCATGGCACTGATCAACCTGGCAATATATACATCCATTGGATCATCGTGACTGATCATGTGCTGATTATGTTTGGTGGTCACACCACTGTCATGCTGCTTCTGCAGGCAGTGAACAAAGAGCTGAGTAGGCAGGAATCTGTCAGCTAGGCTATAATCATGGAATTCAGTTTTTGAGAAATCATGCTGCTTCCACCTGGCAATAATCAAGGTAGTGAAGCCAGGCAGGAATTACGGCAAGCACACGGTGGCAAATTGTCAGGAGATGACAGGCAGGACATCGTACAGCTCAGCTGGCAATTGTCCAAGCAGATGAAGCAGACAGTAATTCACTCAAGCTCAGCAGGACTTACCAGCTGACTGAGCATGCCACTGTTCACGTGGCTGATCACAAATATCGACGTGAATGAATCATGCACTGATTCACGTGGCTATCATGCACTGATCACCGTGATTTGCCGCTGCCATGAATCATGTAATGTATGCACTGCTTACGTGCTATCATGCACTGATGACGTGGCTGATCATGCACTGATCATGTAGCTATCTTGCACTGATCAGTTTGCTGATCATACAACTCATCACGGACTGATCGTGCACTGATCACGGTGCTATCATGCATTGTCTACCATGCCTCCACATGCACTGATCACGTGGATGATCATGCACTGTTTACGTGACGACCATGCACTGATCACAGATCATGCCACTAATCACGTGGCTGACATGCACTGATCACGTAATTGATCATGCACTGATCATTTGGCTGCATCATGCACTGATCACGTGCTGATCATACACTGATAACGTGAATGATGCACTGATCACGTGACTGATCATGCAGTGATCACGTGGCTATCCTGCACTGATCACTTGGCTGGTCATCACTGATCACATGATGATCATTGCACTTTTCACGTGGCACTCATGCACTGACCACGTGGCTGACCATACTCTGCTCACGTAACTGATCATGCACACAACATCACGTTGGCTTCATGGCACTGCTTCACGTGGCTGTATCAATGCACTGATCAACATTGGCTGGACATACACTGATCACGGTGCCCTGGGCATGCCACTGATCACGTGGGCTGATCATACACGCTCAGGTAACTGATCATGCACTGATCACGTGGCTATCATCGCACTGATCACGTGGCTGAACATGCACTGTTCACGTGGAAACTCATGCACTGACACAGTGGCTGGATCATACCTCTGCCTACCATACTGTTCATGTGCCACCATCACGTGGCTATCAGCCACTGCTATCACGTGGCTCATCATGGAATTGATCACATAGTACCCATTATACTTGGTCACGTGGGACTGATCATGCACAGATTCACGTCAATTGATCATGCACTGTCAAGCGTGGAATGCATCATGGTTACCTTGATCACGTGAACTGATCATGGCTTCTGATCAACGTGCCTATCATGCTCTGTCACAGTGGCTGATCATGCAGGATCACATAGCAACCATTGTACTGGTCACGTGGACTGATCATCACTGATCACGTAATTGATCCTGCACTGATCACGTGGCTCATCATGCACTGATCACGTGGCTTGATACACGTGTATCACGTGACTGATCATGCACTGATCACGTGGCTCTCATGCACTGATCATGTGGCTATCATGCACTGATCACGTAGCTATCATGCACTGATCACGTGGCTTGATCACGCAATGTTCACGTAGCTACATGTACTGGTCATGTGACTGATCATGCACTGATCACGTAATTGATCCTGCACTGATCACATGGCTCATCACGCACTGATACCGGTGGCTGATCACACACGTATCACGTGACTGATCATGTACAGATCACGTGAATAATCATGAAGTGATCACGTGGCTATCCTGCACTGATCACGTGGATATCATGCACTGATCATGTGGCTGATCACACACGTATCACGTGACTGATCATGCACTGATCACGTGGCTATCATGCACTGATCACGTGGCTATCATGCACTGATCACGTGGCTGATCAATGCAATGATCACGTAGCTACCATGCACTGGTCACGTGACTGATCATGCACTGCATCACGTAATTAATCCTGCATGATCACCTGACTCATTCATGCACTTGATTCACGGTGGCTGATCACACACGTATCACGTGACTGATCATGCACTGATCACGTGGCTATCATGCACTGATACGTGACTGATCATGCACTGTTCACGGAGACTGATCATGCACTGATCACGTGGATATCATGCACTGATCACGTGGATATCATGCACTGATCACATGGCTGAACATGCACTGTTCACATGGCTTTATTCACACACCTGTCACGTGACTGATCATGCACTGATCACGTGGGATATCATGCACGATTTCACGTGGCTGATCACACATGTATCACGTGACTGACATGCACTGATCACGTGCTATCACACTGATCACGTGGCTATCATGCACTGATCACGTAGCTACCATGTACTGGTCAACGTGACTGATCTTGCACTGATCACGTAATTGATCATGCACTGATCATGTGGGTGATCAAGCACTGATCACGTGGCTATCATGCACTGTTAACGTGGTTGATCATGAAATGATAAACGCAGCTACCATGTACTGGTCACGTGACTGATCATGCACTGATCATGTGGCTGATCAAATGCACTGATCACGTGACTGATCATGGCACTGATCACCGTGGCTATCATGCACTGAATCACTTGGCTGGTCATACACTGATCACGCAGCTACCCATGTGCTGGTCACGTGACTGATCATGCACTGGATCATTGGCTGATCATGCACTGAACACGTGACTGATCATGCACTGATCACGTGACTTATCATGCACTGATCACGTGGCTATCATCACTGATCACATGGCTGGTCATACACTGACACGTGCCTGGTCATGCACTGATCACCTGGCTGATCATGCACTGATTCACTGACTGATCATGCACTGAAATCTCGAGAATGACATACATTGATCACGTGGACTGATCATGCACTGATCACGTGGCTATCATGCACTGATCACATGGCTGGTCATACACTGATCACGTGACTGGTCATGCACAGATTACATGACTGATCATGCACTCATCACGTCACTGATCATGCACTGATCTCGAGTCTGATCATACATTGATCATGTGACTGATCATGCACTGATCACGTGACTGATCATGCACTGATCACGTGGCTATAATGCACTGATCACTTGGCTGGACATACACTGATCACGTGCCTGGTCATGCACTGATCACCTGGCTGATCATGCACTGATCACGTGACTGATCATGCACTGATCTCGAGTCTGATCATGCACTGATCACGTGGCTATCATGCACTGCTCACGTGGCTGATCATGCGATGATCACACAGCTACCATGTACTGGTCACATGACTGATCATGCACTGATCGCGTGACTGATATGCATGATCACTTGGCTATCAGCACTACCACGTGCTGATCATGCAATGATTATAGCTACCATGTACAGGTCACTGAATGATCATACACCCATCAGGTGACTGATCATGCACTGATCACGGTGGCTATCATCGCCACTGATCATGGAGACTGATCATTGCACTGATTCACGTGGACTGATACATGCACCTGAATTCTCGAGTCTTGATCATTGCAGCTGATCACGTGGCTATCATGGCATGTCCACGTGGCTGATCATTGCGATGATCACACAGCTTACCATGTTACTGGTCACATGACTGATCATGGCACTGATCGCAGGTGACTGATCATGCAGTGATCACTTGGCTATCATGCACTACTCACGTGGCTTATCATGCAATGATTTACTGCTAGCTTACCCATGTTACAGGTCACGGTTGAATGGATCGATACATCCCATCAGGTGACTTGATCATGCACTGATCACGTAGGCCTATCTTTGCACTGATCCCTTGGCTGATCATACACCTCATCAACGGGACTGGATCGTGCATGATCAAGGGCCTATCATGCATTTGATTGCCATGGCTCCCCATTGCACTGATCAACGTGAGTGATCATGCACTGATCACGTGACTTGATTCATTGCCACTATCACGTGACTGGATCATGCACACTCACGTGGCTATCATGCACTGATCACTTGGCTGAACATACACTGATCACGTGCCTGTCATGCACTGATCACGTGGCTGATCATGCACTGATCATGTGACTGATCATGCACTGACCGTGTGTCTGATCATGCACTGCTCACGTGGCTATCATGCACTGCTCACGTGGCTGATCATGCGATGATCATGCAGCTACCATGTACTGGTCACATGGACTGATCATAGCACTGATCATGTGGACTGTCATGCAGTGATCACGTGGGCTATCATGCACTGAATGACGAGACTGATCATGCACTGATCAGCTCTATATCATGCACTGATCACATGACTGCCCATGCACTGATCACGTGGATGATTATAGACTAATCATGTGACAGATCATTTACTGATCACCCTGGCTGATCATGCACTGAATCACGTGGCTGATCATGCACTGATACCGTGGAGCTGAGCATGGACTGATCACATAACTATCATGTAGTAATCACGTGACTTAATGGCGCTGATCATGTTGACTGATCATGTGCTGATCATGTTTGCTATCAGTACACTGATCATGTGCCTCTGGAGGCAATAAACAAAGAGCTGAGTAGGCACGAATCAAACAGTCAGCAGGCATAATCATGGAACTCATGTGTGAGGAATCATGCTGCTCAGCTGGCAATAATCAAGCAGCTGAGCAGGCAGGAATTACGCAGCACAGCTGGCAATTTGTCAAGCAGATGACAGGCAGGAATCGTGCAGCCTCAGCTGCCAATTGTCAAGCAGGATGAGCAGACATGTATCACGCAGCTCAGCAGGCACTGATCACTGATGATCATGCACTGAACACGTGGATATCATGCCACTGATCACGTAATTGATCATGCACTGATCAGTGGTGATCTTGCACTGAAAACGTGACTGATCATGAACTGATCACGTGAGTGATCATGCACTGATCACGTGGCTATCATGCACTGCTCACGTGCTCATCATGCAATGACGTCACGTTGATCATGCACTGATTCACCTGGCTTACATGCATTGATCAGTGACGTGATCATGTGCTGATCAGTTGTTGTCACACACTGATCATGTGCATCGCAGGCAGTGAACAAGAGCGAGTAGGCAGGAATCGTCAGCGGCTATAATCATGGAACTCAGTTTTGAGAATCATGCGCTCACCTGGCAATATCAGTAGATGAGCAGGCAGGAATTACGCAGCACAGGTGCATTGTCAAGGAGATGACAGGCAGGAATCGTACAGCTCAGCTGGCAATTGTCAAGCAGATGAGCAGACAGTAAATCAACGCAGCTCAGCAGGACTTACCACGTGACTGAGCATGCACCTGTTCACGTGGCTGATCACACACATATCACGTGAATGATCATGACTGATCACGTGGCTATCATGCACTGATCACGTGATTGCGCATGCACTGATCATGTAATGTATGCACTGCTTACGTGCTATCAGCACTGATGACGTGGCTTGATCATGCACTGATCATGTAGCTATCTTGCAACTGACAGTTGCTGATCATACACCATCATCCGGGACTGATCGTGCACTGATCACTGGTGCTATCATGCATTGTCTACATGCTCCACATGCACTGATCCGTGGATGATCATGCACTGTTTACGTGACGGACCATGCACTGATCACGTGACTGATCATGCCACTAATCACGTGGCTGATCATCACTGATCACGTAATTGATCATGCACTGATCATTTGGCTCATCATGCACTGATCACTGGCTGATCATACACTGATAACGTGACTGATCATGCACTGATCACGTGACTGATCATGCAGTGATCACGTGGCTATCCTGCACTGATCACTTGGCTGGTCCATACACGATCACATGACTGATCATGCACTTTTCACGTGGCACTCATGCACTGACCACGTGGCTGACCATACTCTGCTCACGTAACTGATCATGCACACATCACGTGGCTATCATGCACTGCTCACGTGGCTATCATGCACTGATCATTGCTGGACATACACTGATCACGTGCCTGGGCATGCACTTGATCACTGTGGCTGATCATACACTGCTCAGGTAACTGATCATTGCACTGATCACGTGGCTATCATGCACTGATCACGTGGCTGAACATGCACTGTTCACGTGGAACTCATGCACTGATCAACGTGGCTGATCATACTCTGCTCACGTAACTGATCATGGCACACATACGTGGCTATCATGCACTGCTCACGTGGCTCGTCATGGAATGATCACATAGCTACCATATACTGGTCACGTGAACTGATCATGCACAGATCACGTCAATGATCATGCACTGTTCAAGTGAATGATCATGTACTGATCACGTGACTGATCATGCTCTGATCACGTGCCTATCATGCTCTGCTCACGTGGCTGATCATGCAAGGATCACATAGCAACCATGTACTGGTTCACGTGACTGATCATGTGCACTGATCACGTAATTGATCCTGCACTGATCACGTGGCTCATCATGCACTGATCACGTGGCTGATCACACGTGTATCACGTGACTGATCATGCACTGATCACGTGGCTCTCATGCACTGATCATGTGGCTATCATGCACTGATCACGTAGCTATCATGCACTGATCACGTGGCTGATCACGCAATGTTCACGTTTCTAACATTTACTGGTCATGTGACTTATCATGCACTGATCACGTAATTGATGCTGCACTGATCACATGGCTCATCACGCACTGATCCGGTGGCTGATCACACACGTATCACGTGACTGATCATGTACAGATCACGTAAATAATCATGAAGTGATCACGTGGCTATCCTGCACTGATCACGTGCATAACATGCACTGATCACGTGGCTGATCACACACGTATCACGTGACTGATCATGCACTGATCACGTGGCTATCATGCAATGATCACGTAGCTACCATGCACTGGTCACGTGACTGATCATGCACTGATCACGTAATTAATCCTGCACTGATCACCTGACTCATCATGCACTGATCACGTGGCTGATCACACACGTATCACGTGACTGATCATGCACTGATCACGTGGCTATCATGCACTGATTACGTGACTGATCATGCACTGTTCACGAGACTGATCATGCACTGATCACGTGGATATCATGCACTGATCACGTGGATATCATGCACTGATCACATGGCTGAACATGCACTGTTCACATGGCTTATCACACACCTGTCACGTGACTGATCATGCACTGATCACGTGGATATCATGCACGATTCACGTGCTGATCACACATGTATCACGTGACTGATCATGCACTGATCACGTGGCTATCATGCTATCATGACTATCACGTAGCTACCATGTACTGGTCACGTGACTGATCTTGCACTGATCACGTAATTGATCATGCACTGATCATGTGGGTGATCAAGCACTGATCACGTGGCTATCATGCACTGTTAACGTGGTTGATCATGAAATGATCTCGCAGCTACCATGTACTGGTCACGTGACTGATCATGCACTGATCATGTGGCTGATCATGCACTGATCACGTGACTGATCATGGCACTGAATCACGTGGCCTATCATGCACTGATCCACTTGGCTGGTCCATAACCTGATCACCGCAGCTACCATTGCTGGTCACGTGACTGATCATGCACTGATCATGTGGCTGATCATGCACTGAACACGTGACTGATCATCGCACTGATCACGTGGACTTATCATGCACTGATCACGTGGTTATCATGCACTGATCACATGGCTGGTCATACACTGATCACGTGCCTGGTCATGCACTGATCACCTGGCTGATCATGCACTGATCACGTTGACTGATCATGCACTGATCCTCGAGATGATCATACATGATCACGTGACTGATCATGCACTGATCACGTGGCTATCATGCACTGATCACATGGCTGGTCATTTACACTGATCACGTGACTGGTCATGCACAGATTACATGACTGATCATGCACTCATCACGTCACTGATCATGCACTGATCTCGAGTCTGATCATACATTGATCATGTGACTGATCTGCACTTGAATCACGTGGACTGATCAAGCACTGATCACCGTGGCTATAAATGCGCTGATCACTTGGCTGGACATACACTGATATCACGTTGCCTGGTCATTGCACTGATCACTGGCTGATCATGCACTTGATCACGTGACTGATCAATGCACTGATCTCGAGTCTTGATCATGCCACTGATCACGTGGCTTATCATGCAACTGCTTCACGTGGCTGATCATGCCGATGATCACGGCAGCTACCATGTACTGGTTCCACATTACTGATCATGCACTGATCGCGGTGACTGATCATGCAGTGTCACTTGGCTTCATGCATACTCACGTGGCTGATCATGCAATGATTAATGTAGTACCCATGTACAGGTCACGTGAATTGATTCATACCACCATCAGGTGACTGATCATGCACTGATTCACGTGGTCTATCATTTAGCACTGATCATGAGATGATCATGCACTGATCACGTGACTGATCATGCACTGATCTCGTGACTGATCATGCATGATCCACGTGGCTATCATGCACTGCTCACGGGCTGATCATGCGATGATCACACAGCCATGTACTGGTCACATGACGATCATGCACTGATCGCGTGACTGATCAGCCAGTGATCACTTGGCATCATGCACTACTCAGTGGCTGATCATGCAATGATTATGTAGCTACCATGTACAGGTCACGTGAATGATCATACACCCATCAGGTGACTGATCATGCACTGATCACGTAGCTATCTTGCACTGATCCCTGGCTGATCATACACTCATCACGGGACTGATCGTGCACTGATCAAGGCGCTATCATGCATTGATTGCATGACTCCCCATGCACTGATCACGTGGATGATCATGCACTGATCACGTGACTGACCATGCACTGATCACGTGACTGAACATGCACTGATCACGTGGCATCATGCACTGATCACTTGGCTGAACATACACTGATCACGTGACTGATCATGCACTGATCACGTGACTGATCATGCACACTCACGTGGCTATCATGCACTGATCACTTGATGAACATACACTGATCACGTGCCTGGTCATGCACTGATCACGTGGCTGATCATGCACTGATCATGTGAACTGATCATGCATGCACTGACCGTGTCTGATCATGCACTGCTCACGTGGCTATCATGCACTGCTCACGTGGCTGATCATGCGAGACATGCAGCTACCATGTACTGGTCACATGACTGATCATGCACTGACAGTGACTGATCAGCAGTGATCACGTGGGATATCATGGCCTGATCACGAGACTTATCTCAATGCACTGATCACCGTCTATATACATAGCACTGGATCACATGACTGCCCATGCACGATCACGTGATGATTATAGGACTAATCATGTGACAGATTCATGTACTGATCACCTGGCTGGTCATGCACTGATCACGTGGGCTGAATCATTGCACTGATACCGTGACTGAGCATGGACTGATACATAACTATCATGTAGTATCACGTGACTTAATGGCGCTGATCATGTGACTGATCATGTGCTGATCATGTTTGCTATCATACACTGATCATGTGCCTCTGGGAGGCAATAAACAAAGAGCTGAGTAGGCACGAATCAAACAGTCAGCCAGGCAATAATCATGGAACTCATGTGGTGAGGAATTCATGCTGCTCAGCTGGCAATAATCAAGCAGCTGAGCAGGCAGGAATTACGCAGCACAGCTGGCAATTGTCAAGCAGATGACAGGCAGGAATCGTGCAGCTCAGCTTGCCAATTGTCAAGCAGATGACCAGACAGTAATCACGCAGCTCAGCAGGCACTGATCACGTGATTGATCATGCACTGAACACGTGGATATCATGCACTGATCACGTAATTGATCATGCACTGATCACGTGGCTGATCTTGCACTGAAAACGTGACTGATCATGAACTGATCACGTGAGTGATCATGCACTGATCACGTGGCTATCATGCACTGCTCACGTGGCTCATCATGCAATGATCACGTAATTGATCATGCACTGATCACCTGGCTTATCATGCATTGATCATGTGACTGATCATGTGCTGATCATGTTTGGTGTCACACACTGATCATGTGCATCTGCAGGCAGTGAACAAAGAGCTGAGTAGCAGGAATCTGTCAGCAGGCTATAATCATGGAACTCAGTTTTGAGAAATCATGCTGCTCACCTGGCAATAATCAAGCAGATGAGCAGGCAGGATTTATGCAGCACAGGTGGCATTGTCAAGGAGATGACAGGCAGGAATCGTACAGCTTCAGCTGGCAATTGTCAAGCAGATGAGCAGCACAGTAATCACGCAGCTCAGCAGGACTTACAGTGACTGAGCATGCACTGTTCACGTGGCTGATCACACACATATCACGTGAATGATCATGCACTGATCACGTGGCTATCATGCACTGATCACGTGATTGCGCATGCACTGATCATGTAATTGTATGCACTGCTTACGTGGCTATCATGCACTGATGACCGTGGCTGAACATGCCACTGATCATCGTAGCTATCTTGCACTGATCAGTTGCTGATTCATACACTCCATCACGGGACTGATCGTGCACTGATCACGGTGCTATCATGCATTGTCTACATGCCTCCACATGCACTGATCACGTGGATGATCATGCACTGTTTACGTGACTGACCATGCACTGATCACGTGACTGATCATGCACTAATCACGTGGCTGATCATGCACTGATCACGTAATTGATCATGCACTGATCATTTGGCTCATCATGCACTGATCACGTGGCTGATCATACACTGAACGTGACTGATCATGCACTGATCACGTGACTGATCATGCAGTGATCACGTGGCTATCCTGCACTGATCACTTGGCTGGTCATACACTGATCACATGACTGATCATGCACTTTTCACGTGGCACTCATGCACTGACCACGTGGCTGACCATACTCTGCTCACGTAACTGATCATGCACACATCACGTGGCTATCATGCACTGCTCACGTGGCTATCATGCACTGATCACTTGGCTGGACATACACTGATCACGTGCCTGGGCATGCACTGATCACGTGGCTGATCATACACTGCTCAGGTAACTGATCATGCACTGATCACGTGGCTATCATGCACTGATCACGTGGCTGAACATGCACTGTTCACGTGGAACTCATGCACTGATCACGTGGCTGATCATACTCTGCTCACGTAACTGATCATGCACACATCACGTGGCTATCATGCACTGCTCACGTGGCTCGTCATGGAATGATCACATAGCTACCATATACTGGTCACGTGACTGATCATGCACAGATCACGTCAATGATCATGCACTGTTCAAGTGAATGATCATGTACTGATCACGTGACTGATCATGCTCTGATCACGTGCCTATCATGTCTGCTCACGTGGCTGATCATGCAAGGATCACATAGCAACCTATGGTCACGTGACTGTCATCATGATCACGTGGCTATCATGCACTGATCACCTATCATGCACTGATCACGTAGCTACCATGTACTGGTCACGTGACTGATCTTGCACTGATCACGTAATTGATCATGCACTGATCATGGTGATCAAGCACTGATCACGTGGGTATCATGCACTGTTAACGTTGTTGCATCATGAAATGATCTCGCAGCTACCATGTACTGGTCACGTGACTGATCATGCACTGATCATGTGGCTGATCATGCACTGATCACGTGACTGATCATGCACTGATCACGTGGCTATCATGCACTGATCACTTGGCTGGTCATACACTGATCACGCAGCTACCATGTGCTGGTCACGTGACTGATCAGCACTGATCATGTGGCTGATCATGCACTGACACATGGACTGATCATGCACTGATCACGTGACTTATCATGCACTGATCACGTGGCTATCATGCACTGATCACATGGCTGCATACACTGATCACGTGCCTGGTCATGCACTGATCACTGGCTGATCATGCACTGATCACGTGACTGATCATGCACTGATCTCAGATGATCATAACATTGATCACGTGGACTGATCATGCACTGATCACGTGGCTATCATGCACTGATCACATGGCTGGTCATACACTGATCACGTGACTGGGTCATGCACAGATTACATGACTGATCATGCACTCACACGTCACTGATCATGCACTGATCTCGAGTCTGATCATACATTGATCATGTGACTGATCATGCACTGATCACGTGACTGATCATGCACTGATCACGTGGCTATAATGCACTGATCACTTGGCTGGACATACACTGATCACGTGCCTGGTCATGCACTGATCACTTGGCTGATCATGCACTGATCACGTGACTGATCATGCACTGATCTCGAGTCTGATCATGCACTGATCACGTTGGCTATCATGCACTGCTCACGTGGCTGATCATGCGATGATCACACAGCTTACATGTACTGGTCACATGACTGATCATGCACTGATCGCGTGACTGATCATGCAGTGATCACTTGGCTATCATGCACTACTCACGTGGCTGATCATGCAATGATTATGTAGCTACCATGTACAGGTCACGTGAATGATCATACACCCATCAGGTGACTGATCATGCACTGATCACGTGGCTATCATGCACTGATCATGAGACTGATCATGCACTGATCACGTGACTGATCATGCACTGATTCTCGAGTCTGATCATGCACTGATCACGTGGCTATCATGCACTGCTCACAGTGGCTGATCATGCGATGATCACACAGCTACCATGTACTGGTCACATGACTGATCATGCACTGATCGCGTGACTGATCATGCAGTGATCACTTGGCTATCATGCACTACTCCACGTGGCTGATCATGCCAATGATTATGTAGCTACCATGTACAGGTCACGTGAATGATCATACACCCATCAGGTGACTGATCATGCACTGATCACGTACCTATCTGCACTGATCCGTTGGCTGATCATACCATCATCACGGGACTGATCGGCACTGATCAAGGCGCTATCATGCATTGATTGCATGACTCCCCATGCACTTGATCACGTGGATGATTCATGCACTGATCACGTGACTGATCATGCACTGATCACGTGACTGAACATGCACTGATCACGTGGCTATCATGCACTGATCACTTGGCTGAACATCACACTGATCACGTGACTGATCATGCACTGATCACGTGACTGATCATGCACACTCACGTGGCTATCATGCACTGATCACTTGGTGCATGAACATACACTGATCACGTGCCTGTGTCATGCACTGATCACGTGGCTGATCATGCCTGATCATGTGACTGATCATGCACTGACCGTTGTGTCTGATCATTGCACTGCTCACGTGGCTATCATGCACTGGCTCCGGTGCTGATCAATGCGCATGATCACTGCACAGCTCACCATGTACTGGTCACATGACGTGATCAATGCAATCTGATCATGTGACTGATCATGCAGTGATCACGGTGGCTATCATGCACTGATCACGAGACTGATCATGCACTGATCACGTCTATATCATGCACTGATCACATGACTGCCCATGCACTGATCACGTGGATGATTATAACTAATCATGTGACAGATCATGTACTGATCACCTGGCTGATCATGCACTGATCACGTGGCTGATCATGCACTGATACCGTGACTGAGCATGGACTGATCACATAACTATCATGTAGTAATCACGTGACTTAATGGCGCTGATCATGTGACTGATCATGTGCTGATCATGTTTGCTATCATACACTGATCATGTGCCTCTGGAGGCAATAAACAAAGAGCTGAGTAGGCACGAATCAAACAGTCAGCAGGCAATAATCATGGAACTCATGTGTGAGGAATCATGCTGCTCAGCTGGCAATAATCAAGCAGCTGAGCAGGCAGGAATTACGCAGCACAGCTGGCAATTGTCAAGCAGATGACAGGCAGGAATCGCTGCAGCTCAGCTGCCAATTGTCAAGCAGATGAGCAGACAGTAATCACGCAGCTCAGCAGGCACTGACACGTGATTGATCATGCACTGAACACGTGGATATCATGCACTGATTCACGTAATTGATCATGCACTGATCACGTGGGGTTGATCTTGCACTGAAAACGTGACTGATCATGAACTGATCACGTGAGTGATCATGCACTGATCACGTGGCTATCATGCACTGCTCACGTGGCTCATCATGCAATGATCACGTAATTGATCATGCACTGATCACCTGGCTTATCATGCATTGATCATGTGACTGATCATGTGCTGATCATGTTTGGTGTCACACACTGATCATGTGCATCTGCAGGCAGTGAACAAAGAGCTGAGTAGGCAGGAATCTGTCAGCAGGCTATAATCATGGAACTCAGTTTTGAGAAATCATGCTGCTCACCTGGCAATAATCAAGTAGATGAGCAGGCAGGAATTACGCAGCACAGGTGGCAATTGTCAAGGAGATGACAGGCAGGAATCGTACAGCTCAGCTGGCAATTGTCAAGCAGATGAGCAGACAGTAATCACGCAGCTCAGCAGGACTTACCACGTGACTGAGCATGCACTGTTCACGTGGCTGATCACACACATATCACGTGAATGATCATGCACTGATCACGTGGCTATCATGCACTGATCACGTGATTGCGCATGCACTGATCATGTAATTGTATGCACTGCTACGTGGCTATCATGCACTGATGACGTGGCTGATCATGCACTGATCATGTAGCTATCTTGCACTGATCAGTTTGCTGATCATACACTCATCACGGGACTGATCGTGCACTGATCACGGTGCTATCATGCATTGTCTACATGCCTCCACATGCACTGATCACGTGGATGATCATGCACTGTTTACGTGACTGACCATGCACTGATCACGTGACTGATCATGCACTAATCACGTGGCTGATCATGCACTGATCACGTAATTGATCATGCACTGATCATTTGGCTCATCATGCACTGATCACGTGGCTGATCATACACTGATAACGTGACTGATCATGCACTGATCACGTGACTGATCAATGCAGTGATCACGTGGCTATCCTGCACTGATCACTTGGCTGGTCATACCACTGATCACATGACTGATCATGCACTTTTCACGTGGCCACTCATGCACTGACCACGTGGCTGACCATACTCTGCTCACGTAAACTGATCATGCACACATCACGTGGCTATCATGCACTGCTCACGTGGCTATCATGCACTGATCACTTGGCTGGACATTCACTGATCACGTGCCTGTTCATGCACTGATCACGTGGCTGATCATACACTGCTCAGGTAACTGATCATGCACTGATCACGTGGCTATCATGCACTGATCACGTGGCTGAACATGCACTGTTCACGTGGAACTCATGCACTGATCACGTGGCTGATCATACTCTGCTCACGTTACTGATATTGCACACATCACGTGGCTATCATGCACTGCTCACGTGGCTCGTCATGGAATGATCACATAGCTACCATATACTGGTCACGTGACTGATCATGCACAGATCACGTCAATGATCATGCACTGTTCAAGTGAATGATCATGTACTGATCACGTGACTGATCATGCTCTGATCACGTGCCTATCATGCTCTGCTCACGTGGCTGATCATGCAAGGATCACATAGCAACCATGTACTGGTCACGTGACTGATCATGCACTGATCACGTAATTGATCCTGCACTGATCACGTGGCTCATCATGCACTGATCACGTGGCTGATCACACGTGTATCACCGTGACTGATCATGCACTCGATTTCACGTGGCTCTCATGCACTGATCATGTGGCTATCATGCACTGATCACGTAGCTATCATGCACTGATCACGTGGCTGATCACGCAATGTTCACGTAGCTACCATGTTACTGGTCATGTGACTGATCATGCACTGATCACGTAATTGATGCTGCAGCTGATCACATGGCTCATCACGCACTGATCCGGTGGCTGATCACACACGTATCACGTGACTGAATCATGTACAGATCACGTAAATAATCATGAAGTGATCACGTGGCTATTCCTGCACTGATCACGTGGCATAACATGCAACTGATCACGTGGCTGATCACACACGTATCACGTGACTGATCATGCACTGATCACGTGGCTATCATGCACTGATCACGTGGCTATCATGCACTGATCACGTGGCTGATCATGCAATGATCACGTAGCTACCATGCACTGGTCACGTGACTGATCATGCACTGATCACGTAATTAATCCTGCACTGATCACCTGACTCATCATGCACTGATCACGTGGCTGATCACACACGTATCACGTGACTGATCATGCACTGATCACGTGGCTATCATGCACTGATTACGTGACTGATCATGCACTGTTCACGAGACTGATCATGCACTGATCACGTGGATATCATGCACTGATCACGTGGATATCATGCACGATCACATGGCTGAACATGCACTGTCACATGGCTTATCACACACCTGTCACGGATCTGATCATGCACTGATCACGTGATATCATGCACGATTCACGTGGCTGATCACACATGTATCACGTGACTGATCATGCACTGATCACGTGGCTATCATGCACTGATCACGTGGCTATCATGCACTGATCACGTAGCTACCATGTACTGGTCACGTGACTGATCTTGCACTGATCACGTAATTGATCATGCACTGATCATGTGGGTGATCAAGCACTGATCACGTGGCTATCATGCACTGTTAACGTGGTTGATCATGAAATGATCTCGCAGCTACCATGTACTGGTCACGTGACTGATCATGCACTGATCGTGTGGCTGATCATGCACTGATCACGTGACTGATCATGCACTGATCACGTGGCTATCATGCACTGATCACTTGGCTGGTCATACACTGATCACGCAGCTACCATGTGCTGGTCACGTGACTGATCATGCACTGATCATGTGGCTGATCATGCACTGAAACACGTGACTGATCATGCACTGATCACGTGACTTATCATGCACTGATCACGTGGCTATCATGCACTGATCACATGGCTGGTCATACACTGATCACGTGCCTGGTCATGCACTGATCACCTGGCTGATCATGCACTGATCACGTGACTGATCATGCACTGATCTCGAGATGATCATACATTGATCACGTGACTGATCATGCACTGATCACGTGGCTATCATGCACTGATCACATGGCTGGTCATACACTGATCACGTGACTGGTCATGCACAGATTACATGACTGATCATGCACTCATCACGTCACTGATCATGCACTGATCTCGAGTCTGATCATACATTGATCATGTGACTGATCATGCACTGATCACGTGACTGATCATGCACTGATCCACGTGGCTATAATGCACTGATCACTTGGCTGGACATACACTGATCACGTGCTGGTCATGCATGATCACCTGGCTTGATCATGCACTGATCACGTGACTGATCATCGCACTGATCTCGAGTCTGATCCATGCACTGATCACGTGGCTATCATGCACTGCTCACGTGGCTGATCATGCGATGATCACACAGCTACCATGTACTGGTCACATGACTGATCATGCACTGATCGCGTGACTGATCATGCAGTGATCACTTGGCTTATCATGCACTACTCACGTGCTGATCATGCAATGATTATGTAGCTACCATGTACAGGTCAGTGAATGATCATTACACCCATCAGGTGGACTGATCATGCACTGATCACGTAGCTATCTGCACTGATCCCTTGGCTGATCATACACTCATCACGGGACTGATCGTGCACTGATCAAGGCGCTATCATGCATTGATTGCATGACTCCCCATGCACTGATCACGTGGATAATCATGCACTGATCACGTGACTGACCATGCACTGATCACGTGACTGAACATGCACTGATCACGTGGCTATCATGCACTGATCACTTGGCTGAACATACACTTGATCACGTGACTGATCATGCACTGATCACGTGACTGATCATGCAACACTCACGTGGCTATCATGGCACTTGATCACTTGGCTGAACCATACACTGATCACGTGCCTGGTCATGCACTGATCACGTGGCTGATCATGCACTGATCATGTGACTGATCATGCACTGACCGTGTGTCTGATCATGCACTGCTCACGTGGCTATCATTTTGCACTGCTCACGTGGCTGATCATGCGATGATCATGCAGCTACCATGTACTGGTCACATGACTGATCATGCACTGATCATGTGACTGATCATGCAGTGATTCACGTGGCTATCATGCACTGATCACGAGGACTGATCATGCACTGATCACGTCTATATCTCATGCACTGATCACATGACTGCCCATGCAATGATCACGTGGATGATTATAGACTAATCATGTGACAGATCATGTACTGATCACCTGGCTGATCATGCACTGATCACGTGGCTGATCATGCACTGATACCGTGACTGAGAATTGACTGATCACATAACTATCATGTAGTAATCACGTGACTTAATGGCGCTGATCATGTGACTGATCATGTGCTGATCATGTTTGCTATCATTACCACTGATCATGTGCCTCTGGAGGCAATAAAACAAAGAGCTGAGTAGGCACGAATCAAACAGTCAGCAGGCCAATAATCATGGAACTCATGTGTGAGGAATCATGCTGCTCAGCTGGCAATAATCAAGCAGCTGAGCAGGCAGGAATTACGCAGCACAGCTGGCAATTGTCAAGCAGATGACAGCAGGAATCGTGCAGCTCAGCTGCCAATTGTCAAGCAGATGAGCAGACAGTAATCACGCAGCTCAGGCAGGGCACTGATCACGTGATTGATCATGCACTGAACACGTGGATATCATGCACTGATCACGTTAATTGATCATTGCACTGATCACGTGGCTGATCTTGCACTGAAAACGTGACTGATCATGAACTGATCACGTGAGTGATCATGCACTGATCACGTGGCTATCATGCACTGCTCACGTGGCTCATCATGCAATGATCACGTAATTGATCATGCACTGATCACCTGGCTTATCATGCATTGATCATGTGACTTGATCATGTGCTGATCATGTTTGGTTCACACACTGATCATGTGCATCTGCAGGCAGTGAACAAAAGAGCTGAGTAGGCAGGAATCTGTCAGCAGGCTATAATCATGGAACTCAGTTTTGAGAAATCATGCTGCTCACCTGGCAATAATCAAGTAGATGAGCAGGCAGGAATTATGCAGCACAGGTGGCAATTGTCAAGGAGATGACAGGCAGGAATCGTACAGCTCAGCTGGCAATTGTCAAGCAGATGAGCAGACAGTAATCACGCAGCTCAGCAGGACTTACCACGTGACTGAGCATGCACTGTTCACGTGGCTGATCACACACATATCACGTGAATGATCATGCACTGATCACGTGGCTATCATGCACTGATCACGTGATTGCGCATGCACTGATCATGTAATTGTATGCACTGCTTACGTGGCTATCATGCACTGATGACGTGGCTGATCATGCACTGATCATGTAGCTATCTTGCACTGATCAGTTTGCTGATCATACACTCATCACGGGACTGATCGTGCACTGATCACGGTGCTATCATGCATTGTCTACATGCTCCACATGCACTGATCACGTGGATGATCATGCACTGTTTACGTGACTGACCATGCATGATCACGTGACTGATCATGCACTAATCACGTGGCTGATCATGCACTGATCACGTAATTGATCATGCACTGATCATTTGGCTCATCATGCACTGATCACGTGGCTGATCATACACTGATCACGTGACTGATCATGCACTGATCACGTGACTGATCATGCAGTGATCACGTGGCTATCCTGCACTGATCACTTGGCTGGTCATACACTGATCACATGACTGATCATGCATTTTTCACGTGGCACTCATGCACTGACCACGTGGCTGACCATACTCTGCTACGTAACTGATCATGCACACATCACGTGGCTATCATGCACTGCTCACGTGGCTATCATGCACTGATCACTTGGCTGGACATACACTGATCACGTGCCTGGGCATGCACTGATCACGTGGCTGATCATACAATGCTCAGGTAAACGTAGCTGATCATGCACTGATCACGTGGCTATCATGCACTGATCACGTGGCTGAACATGCACTGTTCACGTGGAACTCATGCACTGATCACGTGGCTGATCATACTCTGCTCACGTAACTGATCATGCCACATCACGTGGATTATCATGCACTGCTCACGTGGCTCGTCATGGAATGATCACATAGCTACCATATACTGGTCACGTGACTGATCATGCACAGATCACGTCAATGATCATGCACTGTTCAAGTGAATGATCATGTACTGATCACGTGACTGATCATGCTCTGATCACGTGCCTATCATGCTCTGCTCACGTGGCTGATCATGCAAGGATCACATAGCAACCATGTACTGGTCACGTGACTGATCATGCACTGATCACGTAATTGATCCTGCACTGATCACGTGGCTCATCATGCACTGATCACGTGGCTGATCACACGTGTATCACGTGACTGATCATGCACTGATCACGTGGCTCTCATGCACTGATCATGTGGCTATCATGCACTGATCACGTAGCTATCATGCACTGATCACGTGGCTGATCACGCAATGTTCACGTAGCTACCATGTACTGTCACGTGCACTGATCATGCTGCACTGAT
>NW_020191289.1:0-33440 GCF_002263795.3 Bos taurus
GGACTTCCCTGGTGGTTCAGTGGCTAAGACTCCTGGTGCTGGGGGCCTGGCTTTGATCCCTGGTAGGGGAACTCAATCCCACATGCTGCAACTAAGAGTTCACATGTGGGGGAAAAAAAAACCAAAAAACCCAAAACCCTATGTGCTGCAATTAAGACCAAGGTGGTCAAATAAATAAATAAATACATAAAAATTAAAGATGATGCTGACAGGTGGTGACAGCAGAACATACATGAAAACAGATGAACATAATCTTTGACAAAGAACTAATGTTTTTACAGCATAAACTACCTTATTTTTTGTGAAAGGGTTATTTTAAGACTTTATTTTGACATTAAAACTTCAAACTCAAGAAAAAAAAAGGTTATCTTTCTGAATATTGCTGTCGTAATGTGTCTAATTGTCTTGACAAGCTTCAGAAAAGGTGCATGTTAAGGGAGGAATTTTTTTTTCTTGAGTTTGAAGTTTTAATGTCAAAATAAAGTCTTAAAATAACCCTTTCACAAAAATAAGGTAGGTTTATGCGTAAAAACATTAGTTCTTTGTCAAAAGATTTATGTTTCATCTGTTTTCATGTATGTTCTGCTGTCACCACCTGTCAGCATCATTTTAATTTTTATGTATTTATTTATTTATTTGACCACCTTGGTCTTAATTGCAGCACATAGGGTTTTGGGTTTTTTGGGTTTTTTTTCCCCCACATGTGAACTTTAGTTGCAGCATGTGGGATTGAGTTCCCCTACCAGGGATCAAAGCCAGGCCCCCAGCACCAGGAGTCTTAGCCGACTGAACCACCAGGGAAGTCCCTAGCATCTTCTTTAAAGATCTTTTTTTCTTTTGTATGGAGAGCTACATGGAGGCTCTTGGTATCCAGGTATGCTTTGCAGCCTAATGTATAACACTGACAGTGAAGAGGTCAACTGTGGTTTCATTCACATGCTGAGTTGGTCCCAGTGTTGTCTGCACATTCAACAGATCTTGAAGGAAAAATACTGGTACTCCTCATCACAGTCCTTTTTAATTTTGCCACAAATCCATAGCACCTGCCACATTGGCTGCAGCACTTTGTCCGGGAAGGAAAGCTAATATTCAGATGGACACCAAACAGTGAAGAGCCAAACCCATTTCGCGGGGAGGATTATCATCATAACACGGGAAAGGCTTAGATCCATCCCCTCATTTATACTTGGAAAGCTGGTGCTCACCTCCCAGGAAGTTCAAGATGGCGTTCAGACGTTTGTCTGTCTTGTGAATTCCCTTCTAGTTAGTCTGCAAGGTAGCCTCCAGTCAGTAGCCTGGGCCTGCTCCTGGCACCTGAAAGCTGTGGTCAGGAGAGGGATGAGGAGGGTGGGAGCAAAGGCCATCGGTGGAGCATGGAATCCCACGGGTCCCCAGAGCCTGCAAGGTGGGTGCCCTCCCCGGAGCCCCCAGGCCCTCAGTAGCAGCCCCAAACCCGCGTTCAATGACCTTGTGCATGCGTGCCAAGTCACTTCAGTCGTTTCTGACTGTTTGCAACCCTATGGATCATAGCCTGCCAGTTTCCTTTGTCCAGGAGATTCTCAGGCATGAATGCTAGAGTGGGTTGCCATGCCCTTCTCCAGGAGATCTTCAGAACCAGGGTCGAACCCAGGTCTCTTATGTCTCCTGCAGTGGCATGCAGGATCTTTGATCCACATCCATGTGTCCTTCTGGCTGCAGGCTGGTCCTCACCGCCTCCACTGGGCTTCCACCAGGGAGGCGATCTCACTGTACAGTATTTTAAATCTTGTTCAGAATAAAACCAGAAAGAGCTGGAAACTTTGAATTCTCTTTTCCTGCTTTGATGACATAACCAAATAAGGGAGAGATTGTATTAGGTCAGGTTCCTGTAGTGGGGGCTGAGTGGTTGGGGATTTGTTGGGAATGCTACAGGAGACGGAGGAAGGAAAACAGGATGAAGGAATGGAGCAAAGATGTAGGTTTAAGCCAGAGTCAAAATCACCTGTGGCTTCCCTGGTGGCTCGGTGATAAAGATCCACCTGTCAACGCAGGAGACACAAATTTGATCCCTTTCTTGGAAGATACCACATGCTGTGGAGCAACTAAGCCGGAGCACCACAACTACTGAGCCTGTGCTCTGCACAAGAGAAGTCACTGCAGTGAGAAGCCTGCACACCACAATTAGAGAAAGCCTGTGCACAGCAATGGAGACTGAGCACAGCTAAAAATAAATAAATGATACAACAGACCAATTTTTTCAAAAAATTTTTTAATTTAAATGTATGAAAGGGGAAATGACATTCATATTCTGTGTAGCAACTTTTGAGGCAGTGGGCAAACATAACCAGACAAAGGTTTGATCAGAGTAGTGGACACCCTTGATGCTCTGCCCAGATCCCATCCATCACTTTCCCTGTCAGGTTATGTCCCCACCCCACCCCAGGGGCAGTCCACGGTCAAATGACTGACACAGGGGAATAAAAAGGCCCTCAAGACAGATCATCTCCATGGTATTCAGTACATACTCCAGAGCTCCCCCACAGAATTAGCTGCGGTGACCTCTAGCGTCCCTAAAAAAAAATGTACATCCCAACCCCTCTTCCCCGAACAAACCATATATATCCAAAATACCTCAACAAATTATTTGCATGCTAACCATTATCCTCAACACAGCATATGCATTCTAATCCTTACTCAAAAACAACAAAAAAGATCATTTGTATGCCAACACTTAACCATCCAACAAATTATGTCGTCCTAACCCTTACTACCCCAACAAGTCATGTGATCACAACCCTAGCACCTCTGACAAATTATGTACATCTGAGCTCTTAACCTCCCTCCCCCAACAAAGCATGGGCTCTTAATTCCTGTATCAAGATCTGCTGAAAGGCAACTGGCCTAAGATGACCACCTTATGAAAGGATTTCTACCATTAGCAGAGGCTACTTTGGGAGCTATTACGAAGGCTTCCTGAGAGGAAATATCTTTCCTGGGTCTGAGAGTTGAAGGGGAGTTGGAAGAGAGAGAAACGGAATTTCAGATAGTGGGAATATCATATACAAAAGACTCCATGAGAATGGGGGACTTTGTCTGTTCAGTTTTATCCCTTGGACCTGAGAATGGAGAGTGTCCTCTAGGGTGAGGCTGGAGGTTGAGCCTAGACTATACGATATGTAGATGCCCAGAGATCCACATTGTTGGGAGTTACTGGCCCCTACCACCAGGAGACCTTCAGGAGCTAGACTTCTCTGAAGCAGCTGATAACTACTTTCTGCAAATCTTTTATGTTCATGCATTCATTTAAATAAATTTTATTGAACACCTACTGTGTGCTAGACCCCATGGGAGGTGCAAAGATTATAGCAATGCATAAGCTAAAAAAAACCCTTGCACTGTTTGCATTCCAGTAGTGGAGAGAGACAATAAACAAAATAAATCAAGTAGAAACTTCCCTGGTGGTCCAGTGGCTAAGATTTTCATTCCCAATGAAGGGAGCCAGGCTTGATTTCCTGGTCAGGGAACTATATCCCACTTGCAGCAATTAAGAGTTTGCATGCTGCAACTGAATATCCACATGCCACAACTTAAGACCTGGCACAGCCAAATAATAAATATTTACTTATTCATTATAAATAAATAAAGTAAATAAGCAGATTGCTCTGTATATTAGGCTTTCCTGATAGCTCAGTCGGTAAAGAATCCACTTGCAATGCAGGAGACCCCAGTTCAATTCCTGGGTCAGGAAGATCTGCTAGAGAAGGGATAGGCTACTCACTCCAGTATTGTTGGGCTTCCCTTGTGGCTCAGCTGGTAAAGAATCCACCTGTAAAGCGGGAGCTTGGGTTCCTTTTCATATATGCAAAAGTGATATATTTAAAACCTTATTTCTGATAAATCTATAATAGCTTGTTCAGTAAGAATAAATGAAAACTATAAAGAATGAGAAAGGCATCATGTCATAGTTTAAATATTACGTTTGGTGGTATGTAAAATAATGGTGGCTTCCCTGGTGGTTCAGATGGTAAAGAATACACCTGCAATGCTAGAAACCTGGGTTCGATCCCTGAGTCAGGAAGATCCCCTGGAGAAGGGAATGGCAACCCACTCCAGTATTCTTGCCTGGAGAATTCTATGAACAGAGGAGCGTGGTGGGCTACAGTCCATGGGTCACAAAGAGTCTGACATGACTTAGTGACCGAACGACAAAATAATGGTGCCCCTTAAAGTTGATAATGCTTTGGGTTTGCTTACCTATAGAATGCATAGAGAGGGGAAATGTTAACTCTACCTTAGAGTAGGGAAGAGGGCAGAGTAGAGCTCTGGGGGATCTACTTTGGGAGTCAAGGAAGGATATTAAAAAAAATGCACACATGGAAGTTGTGGCCATGGGCAGAGCAGTGGAGGAAAAGGGAAATTCCAGATGGGGGTGACCACACGGAGGCTGGACCACGAACGTGTGTGCAGAGGGTGCCTAAGCAAAGTTGCTCAGGAAAGGTGGGCAGCCTGAGGGAGAAGACTGGGAAATGAGGCTGGAGAGGTGAACTTGGGCCAGAATAAGTGGGACTTACATGCCTATGATGCACATTTAGCCTTCAAAGTATCTGTGGGGCTGTGAGGCAGGGTTGTGATGGGCTCAGATTCATGTTTCTGAAAGCTCTCTCAGCTGCAGGACAAAGAATGGGATGAAAGAACAACCATTCTGAAGACTGTTAAAGTTATTCCAGATCAGAGATGTCTGAGGGACAGAAAAATGGAGTAATTTTCCCGAAGTCACATAGCTAGTAACTGGCCAAGCCAAGATTTGAAACTAGACAGTCTGACTCTAGAACTACCACTCTGCAACAACATTGGTCTGACCATTAGGTGGCGCTGTCTGTCCTTCTTGATCAACTCTTGCTCCAACTCTCTCTCCACCTCCAGAGGGCCACTAGGAGAAAGATCAAGAAGGCCCACCTCATGGCTGCTGGGCCAGTGAGACATTGAGAACCAACAGTCTTACTGGTGCAAGATTCACGGCCTTGTCGACCCCAAGTGAAAAGTGAAAGTGTTAGTCACTCAGTCATGTCCAACTCTTTATCACTCCAGGGACTGCCACCAGCCAGGCTCCTCCATCCATGGGATTCTTCAGGCAAGAATACTGGAGTCAGTAAGCCCTTCCCTTCTCCAGGGGATCTTCCTGACCCAGGGATCGAACCAGGTCTCCTGCATTGCAGGCAGATTCTTTATTATCGAGCCACCAGGGAAGTCAACCCCAAGAGCTGGCTAATTCCACAAGCTCCAACCAACCAAGGAAGTCCCTCTTCATCTTCTCTCATTCACACACTAGTCTCCAACTCTCTCTAGAGTTAATGTTGACTGTACTTGGTGTCTCCACTTCTTCACCTTCCATTTTTTCCTCAATCTACTCATTCTGGCCTCCATCATCATCTCTCACCATGATGTCTGCCACCAACTCCACTGTTATCAGTACATCACATCACAACCACCATTTATTGAAATGAAGCAGGACCCATGGTCCTTACCCTCCCCCAACATGTCCTCTCCCTGCTTTTGTCTGTGATAATTTAGTCAAAGAATATGTTTAATTAGAGAAGTGAGAAATGTGGAAACAAAGGAAAACAGTCAAAGGAGGCTAAATAATAATAATGTAGTCATTAAGTACAGTCAATGACCTTTTGTTCTTTCTCAAGGGCTGTAGATAATATTCTGAGCAATATCCTGTGAGCGATATCAGTGTCTTATAGATACTGAAACACGAGGTGGAGAAGTTAACTACATGATGACCAGACTGTACCCAGAACTTCAGCTGCCACAATTCTGAGAACTGACTGCAAAGTACCCTGGAACTGAAGATAACTATATCTAAAACAACCAAGATGATGCTGGTCAGACCAATTGATGACCAATTTAAAGATAACTGTTAGAGGTTACTATGCTGTTTCTGCATGAAGGCCCCGCCACCACCCACCACCTGGACACTATAATGCTCTCACTCCCTGCTTCTCAGCATGGGTGGGACAGGCCTTTGGAGAGATGTCGGCCATCCTCCCCCCGGCCCAAGTGGCCAGCATCTGAAATAAAGCAAACTTCCCTTTCCACCAACCTGGCCTGTTTATTGGCTTTTGAGCAGCGAGCAGCCGGACCCACACTCCTTTCAGTAACATTATCACCACCAGCACCACCAATACAACTGTCCCCGCTGCCACCATCACCTCCGCCACCACCTGTACTATCTTTCTCCACCAGTATCCTCGTCACCACTATCATCCTCACCACCGGAGCTGCTCTTCCCAAGAATAGAACAGCCTCCTTACTGCTCTGTGCTGTGAATGCTTTCAGTCAATTCACTTTGGTCTCTTTCTTTGGTCCTCCATGAAACTGTACTCTACTCATCTCTCCCCATCTATCTGGCCATTCTTGCCCTGTTTTTCTATTAACAGCTCCTCCACTCCCTGATTTTTGGGGAGGGGGCTGTGGCTGAGCTGGATCTTCATCACTGCTTGCAGACTTTCTCTAGTTGCAGAGAGCAGTGGCTATTCTTCATTTCAGCACCCAGGGTTCTCACTGCGGTGGCTTTTCTTGTTATGGAGCACAGCCTCCAGAGCACAAGGGCTTCAGTACTTAAAACACATTGCCTTAGTTGCTCTACAGCATGTGGGATCCTCCCCGGCCAAAGATTGAACCTGGGTCCCCTGCTTTGGCAGGCAGATTCTTAACCACTGAACCACCTGAGAAGTCCCTTCACTCCTTGATTTTTAAAATGCTCAGGACTCTATTCTCAGTCTACAGTCATCTCTCAATGATTTAATCTATTATCATGGCTATAATTGGGCTTCCCTGGTGGCTCAGTCAATAAAGAATCTGCCTGCAATGTGGGAGACCTGGGTTCAATCCCTGGGTTGGGAAGATCCCCTGGAGGAGAGCCGGGCAAACCACTTCAATATTCTTGCCTGGAGAATCCATGGACAGAGGAGCCTGGAGGGCTACAGTCCATAAGGTGGCAAAGAGTCCGACACAACTGAGCGACTAACACTTTCACTTTCATGGTTATAATTACTATCTATTGGCCAGGAGTGGAAGGGGAAAATCTCCATTTTGTGATCTAGACTACATATACAATGTATATTGAAATCAAACACTCAAATCAATTATCAAAGCTCAATTCTACCTCTCCCCCAAACTGCTTTTCCTCAATGTATCTTTTCTTATGTTCTATATAGAAATTATTGTGCTAATTTTGTTCACTGCTATATCCTAGAAAGTAGCACAGATCCTGACATTCAATAATATTCATCTTAGGCATTTCCTTGGTGGTCCAGTGGCTAAGACTCCACTCTCTCCCTGCAGGGAGCCAGGGTTCAATGCCTAATCAGGGAACTAGATTCTCCAGGCCCCAACTAAAGATCTAAGACCCGGCGCAGACAAACAAATAAAAAATAATAAAAATATTCATCTTAATAAACATTTGCTGAGAGAGGGAATGATTCCCAAATCCTACATTGGTCTAGACAGCCCCAAAAGACTAAATAATTCATCACCTTCTACTATACTTTGAGACTCCAGCCAGATCTGATGAGTGCTGTCATCTGAGGGAGAAGGGGAATCCTCAGATTTGTAAAGAAAAAAAAAAAAAAGACTCTTCCACCAGATTTCCCTCTGGCACAATTTCACGTCTGTCTAAGAAACTTCCTTCTTTAATTTTTTTTTATGGATCTCTGTGATCAACTAATTTTAGTTTTTTTTTAAAGGATACATCTTTGTTTAACCTTCATTCCTCAATGATATTTTCACCAGATATAAAATTCTGAGTTGACAGTCTCTTCTTTCATCATTTAAAAATACTGTTCTACTCTGTGTGTGTTATGTCGCAGCCTGGATGGAAGGGGAGGCTGAGAGGAAATGGATACATGTACATGTATTGCTGAGTCCATTTGCTGTCCACATGAAAGTATCACAACACTGTTAATCAGCTATACTCCAATATAAAGTTTTTTTAATAATTAAAAAATTTAAAATGACTCTTCCAAATCAGTATTATGAAAATGACTATACTACCCAATCTACAGATTCAATCAGTTTCTATAAAATTACCAAAGACATTTTTCACAAAACTAGAACAAAGAATTTTACAATTTGTATTGAACCCAAAAGATGCCAAATAGCTAAAGTAATCTTGAGAAAGAAGAATGTAGCTGGAAGAATCAACCTTCCTGACTTAAGACTATACTGCAAAGCTACAGTAATCAAGTACAATACTGGCACAAAAATAGAAATATAGATCAGTGGAACAAGACAGAAAGCACAAAGATAAACCACACACCTTTGGGCACCTTATCTTTGACAAAGGAGAAAAGAATATACAATGGAGAAAAGACAGCCTCTTCAGTAAGTGGTGCTGGGAAATCTGGACAGCTACATGTAAAAAAATGAATTTAGAACACTTTCTAACATCATGTTTATAGATAAGTTCAAATGGATTAAAGACCTAAATATAAGACCAGAAACTATAAAAATTCTTAGAGGAAAACAAAGGTAGAACATTTTGGACCTAAATCACAGTAAGATCCTCTTTGATCTACTTCCTGGGTCATTTGTTTTAATGGAAGTAAAAACAAAAATAGACAAATGAGACCTAATTAAGCTTAAAAGCTTTCACGGTGCAAAAGGAAACTAAAACAAGAGGAAAAGACAACCCTCAGAATGGAAGAAAACAACTGCAAACTAAGTAACTGACAAAGGATTCATCTCCAAAATACAAGCAGTTCATGCAGCTCAGTATCAGAAAAACAAAGACCAATCAAAATGGGCAGAACACCTAAACAGACATTTCTCCAAAGAAAACATACAGATGGCTAGTAAATATAAGAAGAGATGCTAAACATCAGTGATTGTTAGAGAAATGCAAATTAAAACTACAATGAAGTAACGTGACACAGCAGTCAGAACAGCCACCATCTGCAAACGGAGTGGACAATGACTAGTGTGTGTCTAGGCCTCCTGGGGCCAGGTTGACCACAGCAAGGAAAGCAACAAGGCCCACCAGAAATCTACAGGGATACAGCGTTCCATCCCTGCAGTCCACTGCCAGGCATGTAGAAAGCAGAAAATACCGAGACTTCGTAAGGGCTGACTACCTCAGATTTGCTGCACTCGTGGGTTTCATGTGGATCACAACTTCTGGATAAAAAGATTGCAGATATTAAGTGTCAATGTGAAACTAGAAATGAGCTCTATTGAATTCCTATCAGAAATCTTGCAGAAAGTATGCCATTTGGGTTTGATCTGCTATAAAAGATGAAGATTTAAGTGACCGTAATTAACCTGTCTGTGCCCCATCCATAAGAAATTCTCTGTAGTAGGTTGTGGCTGGATTAGGCTTCCTGGAACATTCCACTCTCAAAAGAACTGATGTGCTTGGATAATCTGTGGAGGGTTCCGACTTATAATTTAAACTTTGAGTTGTATCCTGAGGTAACCACAAATTGAATTCAACCAAACTGGGGTCATCAAGTGGCGAAAGGCATAGGAGGGAATAATCTTATTTCTTTTAGTAATTTTTATTTGGGTAGTGCTTCTTCTGTGTTCCATATTAAAGTGTTTGTTTTTGTGTGTGTTTTTTTGTTTGTTTGTTTGTTTTTGGCTGTCACTTGGAATAGTTTTTGACAGAGCATATCGCTTAGCTAAATACCTGAAGTATGCATTGGAATTATGAATGTCTCATGAATTTGCAGATCCCTAGAGAGGAAGTGGCAGCCCACTCCAGTGTTCTCGCTGGAGAACCCAGGGACGGCAGAGCCTGGTGGGCTGCTGTCTATGGGGTTGCACAGAGTCGGACACGACTGAAGCGATATAGCAGCAGCAGCAGCAGCAGCAGCAGCAGAGAGGAACCAAATGGCTTTAACATAAAGGGCAGTAAATGAAGGGGGCTCTAGTTCAGGTGCTGCTAAATCTCCCTAATCAGGTCTAAACTGCATAGGAAACTGGTGAAAGAGTTTGTATAGCTTCTGCTCAGGCAAAGGAACACACTGACTTTGTTCAAATTCAAAACAGTGAGAGAGAACCTCAACTTAAAACACACTTAAGTTTCACAGATCTTGAATGATCTTTGACAAGAATTCCGGATGCATTTATACCCAAACATTTACGGTATTAGGTATTCTGTAGATGCAGTGGTTGTCCAGACTAGCTTTGTTATCAACTTTCTGGGGTGTCTTTACATAGTTATTTGGAGAATCAGGGGTGAAAGGCAGGTGATGTAGCACTTCTGTCTTTAATAATCACAGCTTCAACTATCCAGTAATTTTTAGTCCTGAAAAGGGACACCAGGACACTGCCCAGGATTACTGAAAAGTCTTTCTATCTGGTAATTTCCTGGTTTCATATCTTCAGTTCAGTAGAAACATTTCAAACTGGCATGTGACCACTTGATGCAGAGTCTGGGTTTCTCTAAAGAAACCCTTTGCTAAACGTAGGAGTTGCCAACTGGCTACTAGCAAGCATGAAGCAGATGGGTGAGTAAAACTATCCTGATGTGGGAGTATCTCCCTCTAGGAGTTGAGTCTTGATAAAAGTGTCAATGCAGGAATCCTACTCCTGGGAGGCTTACGGAATCACCTGATGGGACCTGCAAACTGTATCTGAGCAACAATGTTGGGGTTATTTGAGGTGGCGGGCAGATGTCTACGTTCTGATGTGCTTGGGTGAGTAGTAGAGCGTGTCAAGCCAAGGAGAAGTCAGATGATTGAGAAACAAAGGATTCTTGGTTAATCTAAAGACTTAATTTGGAAACCAGAACTCTTTTAACAAATAATCTCTTGGATCTTGAGCCACATATTTCCCTGAAAAGTGCATTTCTTTTCCAGCAAAATTTTGTCAGGGATTATTTCATTAAAGAACTGAGATGAATATGTTATTTAATGGCATAAAAATCTGAAGACCTGCAGGAGACTTAAAAATTCCCAACCCTTGTTATAATTTTTTAAAGAGTTGTAGAATTATCAAAATGCATACGAATCAAGTTTCCAAGGTGCTGTATGATGGGTGGATGAGGCTGTCCATTGTACTATTTTCCTTGAATTCTTAGGCATGGTTTGGCAGTGCAAATTCTGTCATTAAACAAATTCAATAAAAAGTAAATAAATGGAAACATCTGCAAACAATTAGTGCTGGAGAGGGTGTAGAAAAAAAAAGAAAACCCTCTTGCACTATTGGTGGGATTGCATATTGATACAACCACTATCAAGAACATGGTGATGTTCTTGAGATTCCCCTTAAAAATCTAGAATAAAAATACCATATGACCCAGAATCCCACTATTGGGTATATACCTGATTAACCATAATTCAAAAAGACACATTACCCAATGCTCATCGCAGCACTACTTACAATGCAACCTAGTTGTCCATCAACAGATGATGGACAAAGAATTTGTGATACATATATACAATGAAATATTACTCGACCATAAAAGGAAAAATCTGAGTCAGTTAAACTGAATAGATGAACCTAGAGCCTATTATAACAGAATGAAGTAAGTCAGAAATAGAACAACAAATATGGTATATTAATGTGCATACATAAATATATATGAAATCTAGAAAAATGGTACTGATGAACCTATTTGCAGGGAGGAGTAAAGATACAGAGAGAGAACAGAGTTGTGGACACAACGGGGGAAGAAGAGGTGGGACAAACTGAGAGAGTAGCGTGCAAACATACACACTACATATGTAAAATAGATAGCCAGTGGGGAAGTTACCTATGTAACACAGGGACCTCCAACCTGGTCTTTGTGATGACTAGAGGTGTGGGACCACTCCAGTACTCTTGCCTGGAAAATCCCATGACGGAGGAGCCTGGTAGGCTGCAATCCATGGGGTGACTAAGAGTAGGACACAACTGAGCAGCTTCACTTTCACTTTTCACCTTCATGCATTGGAGAAGGAAATGGCAACCCACTCCAGTGTTCTTGCCTGGAGAATCCCAGGGACGGGGGGAGCCTGGTGGCTGCTGTCTATGAAGGTCGCACAGAAGTAGGACACAACTGAAGCAACTTAGGCAGCAGCAGCAACAGAGGGTGGGATCGGGGGATGGGAGGGAAGTTTAACAAGGAGGAGATATATGTATACTTATGGCTGATTTCACATTGTTATACAGCAGAAACCAAGACAACACTGTAAAGCAATTCCTCCAACTTAAATTAAAAAAAAAAAAAAGAAATACACTTTAGCTGCATTAAGCTAGGAAAAAATGAACTCAGAAACTTCAGATAACAATAGAGACACTCTAAATTCTGGTTTATCCAGCTCAAAACCACAGGGTTATTTAAAGTTTATTTTGACATCAAAGTCACTTCCTGCTCCTCAGATGATGCTCTGTAACTAAAGGGCATTCCTTTCCTAGAGTCAGTTGATTCTGTAATCCCAAAGATGATTAACAATAGCTAGGAAAAACTACTACACAGAGAGCATATGAAAATGTATATAAAGGTGAAGAAAAGGTATATAAAATAAACAGATGAAAAGCCAGAACCATGAGTCTGATGGTGAAAGACAGAAGAAGTTCACTTTTCTGATAGTGGTTTCCTAAGTCAGCTGACATGAGATATGTGTCAAGACTCATGAAATTTCTTGAAATAGGAAAAGTATCGAGAGCCCAGTAGGGAACTTCGAGAGCCCAGTAGGGGAACTTCGAGAGCCGTGGTGAGGTTACCTGCACACAGGAATGCGAGGGTCATCGCTTCTTCCAGGTATATGTAACCTTGACAATGACCGTACCTTAACCTGCCCCATATCAGGGGCTCTTTAGTAGAATAATTAGTTGTCTTTTCCTTCTCCCTTTATCTTCTGTTCTCTTTGAACACTCTTCTTTCCCCCTTAGATTATGGTTTTCTTCTTCACCCACCCTATTCAAACTATACTCTCAAATATCCCTAAATTTTCCTTATGGTCCAGTCCAGTGAATTGCTCATCTTCCTCTTCATTGCGTCCTTACTTTCTAAACTTGATATCCTCTCCTCCTTCATAAGTTAAATAAACAGGGACAATATACAGCCTTGACATGCTGCTTTCCTAATTTGGAACAGTCCCTTGTTCCATGTCCAGTTCTAACTGTTTGCTTCCTGACCTGCATAGAGGTTTCTCAGGAGGCAGGTAAGGTGGTCTAGTATTCCATCTCTTTAAGAATTTTCCACAGTTTTCTTGTGATCCACACAGTCAAAGGCTTTAGTATAGTCAATGAAAGCAGAAGTAGATGCTTTTCTGGAATTCTCTTGCTTTCTCTATGATCCAGTGAATTCTGGCAATTTGATCCTTGGTTCCTCTGCTTTTTCTAAATCCATAGCTTGTACATCTGGAAGTTCTCTGTTCCCATACTATTGAAAATCTAGTTTGAAGGATTCAACGTGACCTTACTAGCATGTGAAATGAGTGCAATTGTGCAGTAGTTTGAACATTCTTTGGCATTGCCTTTCTTTGGGATTGAAAGAAAACTGACCTCTTCCAGTCCTGTGGCCACTGCTGAGTTTTCCAAAATTTGCTGGCATATTGAGTGCAGCATTTTCACAGCATCATCTTTCAGGATTTGAAATAGCTCAACTGGAATTCCATCACCTCCCACTAGCTTTGTTCGTAGTGATGCGTTCTAAGGTCCACTTGACTTCACACTCTAGGATGTCTGGCTCTAGGTGAGTGATCACACCATTGTGGTTATCCTGGTCATTTAAAATCTTTTTGTGTTGTAGTTCTTTGTGTATTCTTGCCACCTCTTCTTAATATCTTCTGCTTCTGTTAAGTCCATCCATTTTTGTCCTTTATTGTGCCCATCTTTGTATGAAATGTTCCTTGGTACTCTCTAATTTTTCTTTGAAGAGATCTCTAGTCTTTCCCATTCTATTGTTTTCCTCTATTTCTTTGCAATGACCCACTGAGGAAGGCTTTCTTATCTCTCCCTGCTATTCTTTGGAACTCTGCATTCAAATGGGTATATCTTTCCTTTTCTCCTTTGCCTTTTTGCTTCTCTTCTTTTCTCAGCTATTTGTAATGCTCTCCAGACAGCCATTTTGTCTTTTTGCATCTTTTTCTTGGAGATGGTTTTGATCACCACCCCCTGTAACAATGTCACGAACCCTCCATCCATAGTTCTTCAGGCACTCTATCAGATCTAATCCCGTGAAATCTATTTGTCACTTGCACTGTATAATTGTAAGGGATTTGATTTAGGTCATATCTGAAAGGCCTAGTAGTTTTCCTTACTTTCTTCAATTTAAGTCTGAATTTGGCAACAAGAAGTTCATGATCTGAGCCACAGTCAGCTCCTGGTCTTGTTTTTGCTGACTGTATAGAGCTTCTCCACCTTTGGCTGCAAAGAAAATAATCAATTTGATTTCGGTATTGACCATCTGGTGATGTTCATTGTATAAGAGTTGTCTCTTGTATTGCTGGAAAATGGTGTTTCCTATGACCAGTGTGTTCTCTTGGCAAAACTCTGTTAGCCTTTGCCCTGCTTCATTTTGTACTCCAAGGTCAAAACTTGCCTGTTACTCCAGGTATCTCTTGACTTCCTACTTTTGGAGAACTTCTGGAGGATGGTGAAGGACAAGAAAGCCTGGCATGCTGCAGTCCATGGGGTCACAAAGAGTCGGACACAACTGAGCAACTGAACAACAATGCCTCCTTGATAGGGCATTCCAGGTGGTTCAATTGGAAAGAATCCTCCTGCCAATGCAGGAGACCCAAGTTCAATCCCTGGGCCAGGAAGATTCCCTGGAGGCAGGAAAATGACAACCCACTCTAGTATTCTTGTCTGGGAAATCCCATGGACAGAGGAGCCTGGCAGGCTATAGTCCAATGAGGTTGCAAAAGAGTTGGATGTGACTTAGCAACTAAACAACAGCAACCACCACCTCCGTGATAATTTCTGTGACCCAGCACTGCCCTGACATTTCCTCTGCCTCTCCTGGTATTTCTTTTTCCCTCCTCCTTTCCCCTTTTCCTGAATATTAACAATAATAACCAACATTTTCAAGTACTCACTATGTACCCCATTAACCCCCTAATGGGCTTATTAGGTGAATACTAATATTATTTCCATCGTGTGGATAAGAAAACTGGAGCACAGAGAGGTTATGGTAATTGTCCAATGTCACACAGCTTGTAAATGACAGAACTAGGTTTTGAACCCAAGCCAACCTCACTCCAGATTTTGTTATTATGCCTTTGGTTGTTTTTTTTCTCTCTCCTCGTTTTCTACTCCTTCTCTCTAGAGGTATCTCAATACTCCTTGACTTCACCTTCTGGCAGATGGTTCTCCAACTTCAAATAAAAATATCAATAGCTGCAATATCAGCCCAAACTAACATAATTTGAGCACCTACTTTAGGCTGGTATCAGGCTACCATTGTCTATACTTCATTATCAGACAGGACCTCCATATTATACATACAAAGTGGCACCACGGGGAGGTTGCTCAAATCTCAGTTATTTAGTTGCGGAGGCAGGTAACAGACCATAGAGTCCTAATCAAAATAGTATAATATTAATATAAAGCCACTTGAAGGGAAAATGTCCAGGCCTCCCTTACCCCTTGGCAGCCCCTTCTGCACCATCTTCCATGTAAGAGGTATCTGGTATATCTGTGGAGTCAATTTAAGTGAAAGAGTGTGCAGCTTTGTATATATCAATTATGCCTGCATGCATGCTTCCTAAGTTGTTTCAGTCACGTCCGACCTCTGGCGGCCCATGGACTGTAGCCAGCGAACTCCTCTGTTCATGGCATTCTCCAGACAAGAATACTAGATGGGTTGCCATTTCCTCCTCCAGGCGCCTCATCCAATCCACATATCAAACTCGAGTCTCCTAAGGCTCTTGTATTTCAGAAGGATCCTTTTACCACTAGCACCACCTGGGAAGCCCATCAATTATGCTAGAAAAGTTTAAAAGTTACTTTAATGAGAGAAGTTCAAACAAGGTGTTTCCTGCTTTGCAGCAACTGCAGGCAGAGTTCTGGAAACTCCTGAGATGGATCATTTGTGAATGTCAGTTATCCCATGAACCTCTGCCCTCATCCTTTGATGAAACAGGCAGGGTAATAGAATGAGCAGCAAGTTGAAGAATTAAAATAGAATTCTGCATTTACAGTTCCAAGGGGGAAGGATGGGGGGAATTGGGTAGTTAGGGAGTTTGGAATGGACATGTAACACTGTTATAACAGGGTCCTACTGTACAGCACAGGAAACTCCGGCTCAGTGTTATGTTGGCAGCCTGGATGGGAGCGGAGTTTGGGGAGAATGGACACATGTATATGTTTGGCTGAGTCCCTTTGCTGTCACCTGAAACTGTCACAATGTTGTTAATCAACTCTGCTCCTATATAAAATAAAAAGGTCAAGAAATAGAAATCTATTGCAAATAAAATGGCAATGGAGGCAGCCTAGCCCTTTATGGAGTGATTTTCAGCCAAACATTGAGCTTTACACATTCCCTCATTTATGTCCTCACCCAAGCCCAAGAGACAGGCAACACTGTCACCCTGTTCCATATATGGAATCTTAGAGAAGTTAAACAACTTGCTCAAAATTTGCACAACTGGTGTCAGAAGTACTTGACCCCTAGGGGACCTGTTTCTTCATGAACAGAAAGAGTCAGCTGAAGATTTCTAAAGTCTCCTAGAATTCTGGGATTCTGACATGCTAACAGCTCTTTGAGAACTCTAAGTCTCATGTGCATATTATTGAGCATAGGACTGTGGGCGGGGGCTGAAAGGAGACCCTTGAAGACTAGTCTTGAGGAAACTTGATGGTGCCCAGACTGCCTGCGTTTGAGGAACCAGGAAATACTGTCCAGCCACATGTTTGACTAGCTGCCTCTGCAAGCTATAGTCACCACCGGGGCAGATGTGACGTTAGTGTTGTTGTTGTGAATGGGAGCTACTCTCTAGTTACAGCGCACAGGCTTCTCACTGCTGGTGGCTTCTCTTGTGGCAGAGCACAGGCTCTAGGCACGCGAGCTTCAGTAGCTGCGGCTCACGGGCTCCAGAGCATGAGTTCCTAGTTGTGGTGCATGGGCTTCGTTGCTCTGCGGCATGTGGGATCTTCCCAGACCAGGGATCGAACCTGTGTCCCCAGCATTGGCAGGCAGATTCTTAACCACTGAACCACCAAGGAAGTCCTAAACGTTCATTATGTTCTTTGGTGGAATGTTTTCTTTTCTTCTTTCTTTTTTTTAAGAATGATTAACATGAGATCTATCCTTTTAGCATATTTTAAATATGTTATTCTGTGTACCACACTGAATTTTAAAATGTACAAAACTGGGAATGTTATGTTTTACAGCATATCTCTAGAACGTGTTCATCTTGTATAGCAAAGCAGTGTACCTATAGAAAAACAATTCCCTGATAACCACCTTTATATCATCTGCTTCTGTGAATTTGACTACTTCAGATACTTCATATAAGTGAAATCACACAGTATGTATTATGCTTAATTTCACTTAGCATGATATCTTCTAGGTTCATCTATGTTGTGGCAAATGGCAGGACTGCCTTATTTTTAAGGTTGAATAACATTCCAGTGTGTGTGCATATCATGTATGTGTATATATATGCGTGTTTGTGTGTGTGTTTACCATCTTTTATCCATTAATCTGCAGGACCCACTTTCTTAGGGGATAACTAAAGTTGCCAATAAAGTTACTAGTCACTGGACCTGAATTGTTTATTATTATTATTTTAAAATTTTTAAGTGAACCATTTTTAAAGTCTTTATTGAATTTGTTGCAATATTGCTGCTGCTTTATTTTTTGTTTTCTTGGTCATGAGGCGTATGGGATCCTAGCTCCACAACCAAGGATCAAACCTACACCTCCTGCATCGGAAAGTGAAGTCTTAACTTTTAGACCACCAGGGAAGTCCTGGGACTTGAATTTTAGCAAGTGCACACTAGAAGAGCCACACTGGTTGTTCATATTGAAATGTCTCCACATCATTTATAAATAATCATGTCCCCAGACCAACTCCCAGGACACTCTTATCAGCCCAGAACATACCCTGCTGCTGCTGCTGCTAAGTCGCTTCAGTCGTGTTCGACTCTGTGCGACCCCATAGACGGTAGCCCGCCAGGCTCCCCAGTCCCTGGGATTCTCCAGGCAAGAACACTGGAGTGGGTTGCCATTTCCTTCTCCAGTGCATGAAAGTGAAAGTGAAGTCGCTCAGTCGTGCCCCGACTCCCAGCGACCCATGGACTGCAGCCTACCAGGCTCCTCCATCCATGGGATTTTCCAGGCAAGAGTACTGGAGTGGGGTGCCATTGTCCTCTCCGAACATGCCCTGGGAACCCATCAAATGCCTCATAGTTCAGCAGCTGAAAGATTGACACCTGCTGTCTCAGAGAGAGTCTCCAATGTCCATTCTACTTGGTTGGTTTCTGAACCGTTGTTATTTTTGTTTAGTCACTAAGTCTTTGCAATCCCATGGACTGCAGCACATCAGGCTTCCCTGTCCATCACTATCTCCCAGAGTTTGCTCAAACTCATGTCCATTGTGTAGGTAATACCATCCAGCCATCTCATCCTCTGTCATCCCCTTCTCCTCCTGCCCTCAATCTTTTTCAACATGAGGGTCCTTTCCAATGAGTCACCTCTTCCCACCAGATAGCCAGACTATGGGAGCTTCAGCTTCAGCATCAGTCCTTCCAATTCAGGGTTGATTTCTTTTAGGATTGACTGGTTTGATCTCCTTGAAATTCAAGGGACTCTCAAGAGTTTTCTCCAACACCACAATTCAAAAGCATCAATTCTTCGGTGCTCAGCCTTCTTTATGATCCAATTCTCACATCCATACATGACTATGGGGAAAATCATAGCTTTGACTATACGGACCTTTGTCAGCAAAGTGATGTCTCTGCTTTTTAATATTCTGTCTAGGTTTGCCACAGCTTTTCTTCCAAGGAGCAAGCATTTTTTTAATTTCATGGCTACAGTCACTGTCCACAGTGATTTTGGAGACTAAGAAAATAAAATCTGTCACTGTTTCTACTTTTCCCCCTTCTATTTGCCATGAAGTGATGGGACTGGATCCCATGATCTTAGTTTTTTGAATGTTGAGTTTTAAGCCTGTTTTTTCACTCTCCTCTTTTACCTTTATCAAAGGGGTTTTTAGTTCTTCTTTAATTTCTGCCATTAGAGTGGTATCATCTGCATATCTGAGGTTGATATTTCTCCTGGCAATCTTTATTCCAACTTGTGATTCATCCAGCCTGGCATTTTGCATGATGTACTCTGCATGTAAGTTAAATAAGCAGGTGACAATATAAAGCCTTGATGTATTCCCAGTTAAAAAAAAAAAACAGTAAGTTTTTTTTTTCCATGTCCATTTCTAACTGCTGTTTCTTGACCTGCACACAGGTTTCTTAGGAGACAGGTAAGGTGGTCTGGTATTCCCATCCCTTTAAGAATTTTCCACAGTTCTTTGTGATCCACACAGTCCAGGGTTTTTTGCATAGTCAATGAACCAGAAGTAGATGCTTTTCTAGAATTCCCTTGCTTTTTCTATGATCTAACAAATGTTGACAATTTGATCTCTGGTATCTCTACCTTTTCTATATCCAGCTTGTACATCTTGAAGTTCTTGGTTCACATACTACTGAAGCCCAGCTTGAAGGATTTTGAGTACTGCTTTGCTAGCATATGAAATGAGAGCAATTGAATGGTAGTTTGAACATTCTTTGGCATTGCCTTTGTTTGGTATTGAAATGAAACTTACCTTTTCCAGTCATACCAGTTGTTAAATATATTGTACTTGCAAATGGAAAATTATTCTAGACATTAGTATATGATAAGAGAATGAAAAGGAGGTAAGGGGAGAACTAACGATGAGAATGGTGTAAGATTTATTAAGAAAGGAAGAAAAACCCGCCTAGCCATCCAGTTCCTTCAGGTCTTTGCAGAAGCAGGAACATGACTGATGACACCACCAGATGCTGGGAAGGTTTGGGGAAGAAAAAACTGCACTTTAGCAGCCACAGTAGAAGCAGACTTCACATAGAAGCAGCCTTTGTTTTCCAAACAGGCAGAAACAACACTTCCCTTTCAAGATACAGTTCTGGAATCTTGCCAATCCTCCATCAAAAGGAAGACTCTGATTCTGGTCCACAGGAATCTGGGTGGGCATATGGCTTGCTTGTAACCAAGAGAATATGGTGGAATGGAGCTGCATGACTTTCTGGACTGAATCTTGAGAGGATATGAGCTCTCATGCTTAGAGCGCTGAAGCACCATGGGAGCTGCCCAACCAACGCTGCCACAATGGGAGGAAGCCCAACTATCCCAGGCCCTGAGATTACAAGAAGGGACAGCAATCCTCTGCCAGTTCCCAGCTGCTTCAACCCATTCACAGTCTAGCAGCAAACTGCCTAAAAAACCTCAAGCTACAAACGCTCAGCTGAGTCTTTCCCAGATTCCCAAATCACAGAAATCATGAGAGATAATAGAATAAATGTTGCCTTTTATATACATTCTTTGCTTAATATTCTTTGCCATTATGGTTTTATCATAGGATATTTTTTTTAATTGGAGGACAGTTTGCTTTACTGTCCTATTGTGTTAGTTTCTGCCATACAATAATGTGACTCAACTATGCAAGCATGCTAAGTTGCTTCAGTTACGTCCGACTCTTTGCAACCCTTGGACTATAGCCCTCCAGGTTCCTATGTCCATGAGATTCTCCAGGCAAGAATAATAGAGGGAATTTCAATGCCCTCCTCCAGGGGATCTTCCTGACCCAAAGATGGAACGCATGGCCCCTGCATTGCAGGCAGATTCTTTACCACTAAGCCATTCGAGAAGACCTCAATCAGCTATATGTATACATATATCCCTTCCCTCTTGAGCCTCCCTCTCAGTCCTTGCATTTGACCCTCCTAGGTCATCACGGAGCACCAGCTGAGCTCTCTGTGTACACAGCATCTTCCCACACGCTATCTATTTTACACATGGTAGTGTATATTATATCAATGCTACTTTCTCAGTTTATCCTCCCTTTTCTTTCCCCCTGCTGTGTCCACAAGTCCCATTCTGTCAGTCAGCACCTCTATTCCTGCCCTGCAAACAGGTTCATCAGTACCATTTTTTAAGATTCCATATATATGTGTTAATATACAATATTTTTCTCTTTTTGTCTTACTTCACTCTGTATAACAGACTCTAGGTTCATCCACATCACTACAAAAGACCCAATTTCATTCCTTTTTATGGATGAGTAATATTCCATTGTATATATGTACCACAACTTTCTTTATCCATTCATTTGTTGATGGACTTCTAGGTTAATTCCATGCCCTGGCTTTTGTAAACACTACTGCAATGAACATTGATGTACATGTGACTTTTTGAATTATGGTTTTGCTCAGGGTGGGGTTTCTGGGTCATACAGTAAATTTATTCCTAGTTTTCTAAGGAATCTCCCTACTGTTCTCCATACTGACTATATCCATTTACATTACCACCAACAGTGCAAAAGTGTTCCCTTTCTCCACATCCTCTCCATTATTTAATGTTCATAGTTTTTGGATGATGAGAATGTTGTTTTTTAAAGAAATAATTATCATTATTCAGCAATCGATAACTGATACCCAGCCCTTGGGGAATATCCTGGAATCTTTCCTCAACCATTTCACGTGTCTCCCTTCTGTTTCACTGTTCCAGGACTCTGCTTTCTGCTAAGCCTTTCAGGAGTCGTGGCTCAGAAAACCAAAGGTGAGTGCTCGAAGTCTTACTTTTCCATAGCCAGAGACCACTGAGTGTGCATACCAATGATGCACCCGAGGCCACTCACATCTTCCATCAGGATAGAGAAAGGGGGCTGCTTCTGGGAACAGAACTGGGAGGCTCACTCCTGTAACTCTTTTTAATTCAACATTTCATCAAACTTAGGTATCTTTTTTTGGCTGCACTGGGTCTTCATTGCTGCCCAAGAGCTTTCTCAAGTCGTGGTGAGCAGGGAGCTGCTCTCTAGTTGTGATGCGTGGGCTTCTCATTGTAGTGGCTTCTCTTGTCGCAGAGCACGAGCTTCAGCAGATGTGGCTCCTGAGCTCTAGAGTAGTTGTAGTACGTGGGCTTCGTTGCTCTGTAGCATGTGGAAGCTTCCCAGACCAGGGATCAAACCCGGGTCCCCTGCGTTGACAAGTGGATTCTTAACCACTAAACCACCAGGGAAGTCCTCAGTTACCTTTTTTATTTTACTACTATGTGCCCAAGGTAGAAGTAGAACAGTGAATCAAACACACAAGTCTCATGAAGTGAACATTCTGGTGGGGAGAGACAGAGCATGATGATAATCATTTCATCCCATTCATAAGCAAGTCAACAAAAAATGAGCAAGGTCGTTTCGGGTTAACTTTAATCCCTAGGCCGACTCCCTAGATTCTGAGTCACCAAGTCTAGGGTGGGTCCTGAGATTCTGCATTTCTAGCCAAAAGACAGAGGATGCATTCTGAGCAAAGACTCTGCATGTTGTCCTCTGTCATATTCCCAGCCTCCACTCCCCATGAAACCCTGGCAAGCTCCAAGATTTCTCCACTAGACCTACAGCTTCCTCAGCTCCATTATTCCCATTCATTTTCTTTTTTTAAGATCTTTTTCTTTTTTAAAATAATTATTGTATTCATTTTTGGCTGTGCTGGGTCTTTGTTGCTGCACACGCTTTTCTCTAGTTACGGCCAGTGGGGATTACTGTCAAGTTGTAGGTACGTGGGCTTCTCGTTGCAGTGGCTTCTCTTGTTGCAGAGCACGGGCTCTAAGTCCTTCAGTGGTTGTGGCTCACAGGCTCTAGGGCCCAGGCTCAGTAGTTGTTGTCACAGGACTTAGTCGCTCCTCAGCATATGGGATCTTCCCAGACCAGGGATTGAACCCGTATCTCCTGCATTGACAGGTGGATTCTTTACCACTGAGCCACTAGGAAAGCCCCCTCCCACTCATTTTCAATGGGCCACAAATAAGATCCTTAGCCATCTCCATCTAAATGAAGTTATACATAGCGTTACAAATATAACTTATCAGAATATACCTTCTGTGGTACCCTACAAATTCAAATGTTTGTAATCACAGCTGGACACCGGTCATGTGCCAGGCACTGCCCCAAAACATTTTATATGGATTAATCCCATAATAACCCATTTTACAGATGAGGAAATTGAGGCACAGAGAGGTTAGGACACTTGTGCAAAGACACACAGGTAGGAAGAGGTGGAGCCAGAATCAAATCCATTGTCCAAGCTCTTAACCAGCTCATCTCCCTTTTCTATATTCTGCAAATGATCTTGAGAATAGCATAGTCATATTGCACTGAAACGTTTGTGTCAAAAATTAACTGGTTTAATGCCAACCCCAGTCCTTTATCATGCACAAGAATCACATGTGCATAGTTTGCGTTTGGTGTCTTTCATTCTTTAATGTACTAGCATTTCACAAAAGGAAAAGGGTGCAGCTTCCTCGCCCTTGAGAGGCCCTGGCTCAAATAAAAAACCAAATAATAACAGGAGGGGTTTTGACTCAAAACATAGTTCAGTTGCTCAGTCATGTCTAACTCTTTTGCGACCCCATGGATTGTAGCACTCCAGGCCTCCCTGTCCATCACCAACTTCCAGAGCTTGCTCAAACTCATGTCCATCAAGTTGGTGATGCCATCCAACCATCTCATCCTCTGTTGTCTCCTTCTCCTCCTGCCTTCAATCTTTCCCAGCATCAGATTTGACTCAAATGACATCTGACCTAACTCTCTTTTCCTTGCAGGACCTGTACCCATTGCCCCCAGAATGCTTTCTGTGTCAATGCTACTCACTGTACCTGCAACCATGGATACCGTTCTGAATCCAAGGAGAAATACTTCAGCTACCGCTTTGAGAGATGTGAAGGTAAAGGAGTAATTTTCTTTTCTTTGTTGTTTTTTGTTTGTTTGTTTTTTGGCTGTGCTGGGCCTTAATTGCAACAGGCAGAACTTTTTAGTTGCAGAATGCAAACTCTTAGTTCCCTGACCAGGGGTCAAACCCAGACCTCCTGCACTGGGAGCTCAGAGTCTTAGTCACTGGACTACCAGGGAACCCCAAGGGTAATTTTCAAATCATCCAGAGGTGGATGTGGAAGCATAAAGGCTGTGAGAAAGTAACTATAATACGCAATGCTGAAACTCTGCCAACTCAACCTTCACCAAGAAAAATGCTTTCATGGTGTCAAAAGTGGGCTTTTCCAGAACTTGCATGTGTCTGACTCTTTGTGACTCAAGGACTATAGCCTGCCAGGCTCCTTTGTCCACGGGATTTTCCAGCAAGAATACTGGAGTGAGTTGCCATTTCTTCCTCCAGGGAATACTCTTGACCCAGGGATCAAACCTGCGTCTCCTGTAGCTCCTGCATTGCAGGCGGATTCTTTACTGCTGAAGCCACCAGAGAAGCCCCCTTCCACAGTTTAACTAGGTCTCACTTTTTTCCTCCATATTGTGTGGATAATAATGCTGACCTCATGAGGGTGGAGGGGAATTGAATAAGGTACTTAATGTGACCATACTTCATGAATTACAAAGCACAGTTCAATTTTTTGTGCAATTTTTAAAATATTTTCTTGGCTGCCCAGCACAGCATGTGGGATATTAGTTCCCCAACCAGAGATCAAACCTGCACCCAGCTTTTTACCACTGAGCCATCAGGAAAGCCCTTGTTTTCTATTTTATTGATTTCAGCTCTAGTATCTCCCTAATTTCTTTTTTCCAAGCTCTTAAAATAAATACCTAGGCACTTTATTTTTCATCTTTCTTCAAAATAAAGACATTTAAGACCATAACTTTTCCTGTGGTACAGGTTCAGATATATTCTACAGGAAGAAATATTATTTTTATTAATCTGTGAACAGTTTGTAATTTCCTTTTGATGTTTTGTCACTCCAAGAATTATATGGGAGGTGCTTCCTAATTTCCAAACAGTTAAGACTTTTCATACATGTTTTAATTATGTATTTCTTAATTTTAAATTTTTATTTTTATGACTTACAATGTTGTATCACAAAAAGATACAATGTTGTGTTACTTTCTGTTGTACAGCAAAGTGAATCAGTCTCGCATATACATATAGCCACTCTTTTCTATATTCTTTTCCCATATAGGTCATTACAGAGTACTGAGTAGAGGTCCCTGTGCTACACAGCAGGTATTTATTAGTTATCTACTTATATCTAGTAATTAGATAACTAATAAAAACCTGCTGTGTATTAAAAGACGCTTACTCCTTGGAAGAAAAATTATGACCAACCTAGATAGCATATTGAAAAGCAGAGACATTACTTTGCCAACAAAGGTCCATCTGGTCAAGGGCTATGGTTTTTCCAGTGGGTTATGTATGGATGTGAGAGTTGGACTGTGAAGAAAGCTGAGCACCAAAGAATTTGATGCTTTTGAACTGTGGTGTTGAAGAAGGACTCTTGAGAGTCCCTTGGACTGCAAGGAGATCCAACCAGTCCATTCTGAAGGAGATCAGTCCTGGGATTTCTTGGGAAGGACTGATGCTAAAGCTGAAACTCCAATATTTTGGCCACCTCAGGCGAAGAGTTGGACTCATTGGAAAAGACCTCTAATGCTGGGAGGATTGGCGGGCAGGAGGAGGAAGGGGACGACAGAGGATGAGATGGCTGGATGGCATCACTGACTCGATGGGACGTGAGTCTGAGTGAACTCCGGGAGTTGGTGATGTACAGGGAGCCTGGCGTGCTGCGATTGCATGGGTCGCAAAGAGTCAGACACGACTGAGTGACTGAACTGAACTGAACTGAACTGAATGCGTACATATCAATCCCAGTCTCCCCAATTTACCCCTCCCCTCCCTATCCTCTGGTAACCATAAGCTTGTTTTCTAACATTCATGACTCTACTTCTGTTTTGATAGATAAGAATACATTTTTTTAGATTTTAAATACCATTTTTTTAGATTCCACATATAAAAAATATCATATGTACTTGTCTTTCTGTGTTCTGATTTACTTTCAACTCAGTATGACAATCTCTAGGTCCATCCATGTTTCTGGCAAGTGGCATTATTTTGTTCTTTTTTATGACTAATATTCCATTATATTGTATGTACCACATTTTTTATCCATTCCTCTGTGTTTCCATGTCCTCCCAAGAGGCCCCATGTCCAAATACAGCCACAGTTTGGAGTTAGGGCTTCAGGCATATGAAACTGGCCAGGGCAGGCTTGCTGGGTGGTGCAAACACAGTCAGTATCCCATTTAATTCCTTGGCATTTTCCATTCCTTTGTACACGAAGTCTGAGGCTTTCTCTGGCTCCTGGAGACCACTTCAGTCCACACTCAGGACAAATTAGAAGTAATGGGGAGTTTATACCACCTGTAAACATTCCTCACCAACACATGATAAATTAAGTGGATAAATACCCCGGTTCCCTCACCTCTCTTTCATTCTGAAGGAGAGCAGCCCTGGATTTCTTTGGAAGGAATGATGCATAAAGTTGAAACTCCAGTACTTTGGCCACCTCATGTGAAGAGTTGACTCATTGGAAAAGACTCTGATGCTGGGAGGGATTGGGGGCAGGAGGAGAAGGGGGACGACAGAGATGAGATGGCTGAATTGGCATCACTGACTCGATGGACCGTGAGTCTGAGTGAAACTCTGGGAGTTGGTGATGGGAGAAGGAGGCCTGGTGTGCTGCGATTCATTGGGGTCACAAAGAGTCGGACACAACTGAGCGGACTGAACTGAACTGAACTTAACTCCCTCACCTCTCGGTGTCACTTGAAGTGCCTGCTCTACATTGCCTCCCAGAGGTTCCCAGAGGAATTGAGCCTCAGTTGTCCACAGTAGAAATTTGCTAGATAATACCCCCTTTATTTTTCTGCCTTCCCCTCTCTGTTTCATTTCACCATTTCCCTTCCAGTGATTCTAGGATCATTTCCTAAATAAAATACTTGCACTAGAATCCTTGTCTCAAAGTCCACTTCCTGGAGAACCCAACCAAAGTCAGCAAAGAAAGGAAAGAACAAAGACAAGCATTTACCTTAACCAAGTTGTTTTGAAAAGCCAGGATAGACTGGTGGAAAGGATACAGCTTCTGACACATATTAGATGCTCAATAAATCTTTATCAAACAAATTACCAGCTTTCTCCTATGTGTTCCAGATGTTGTTGAATGTAAACCACCCATTAGTGTATATTGTGGAGTGAATGCTGGAGTGTCAGAAACATCATTGGAAGTTTCTACTGTTCACTGTATTGATGGAATATAAACTCCTCTCTGGGAAAGCACAATTCAACAATTCCAATGAGAACACTTGTCAGAGTAAGAAAAATTTTTGTTTTCTTATCTCCCCTCCTAATTTTTAAGTGAGTCTAACACGAGCATGTGTGTGCTCAGTCATTTCTAATTTTTGTGACCCATGGATTATAGCCCACCAGGCTCCTCTGTTCCATCGAATTTTCCAGGCAAGAATACTAGAGACAGTTGCCACTTCCTCCTCCAGGGGATCTTCCCAACCCAGAGATCGAACCCGAGTCTTTTGCATTTCCTGCATTGGCAGCCGGATTTTTTTTTTTTACCAGTGTACCACCTGGGAAGTCCGAAAATATATATTTGTGGTGGGGCCAGTGAATATCTATTCTCTGGAAGGAAATGGATGATGTAAAGAGGAGGTAAAAAGAAAAGTAGGAAATTTAGATAAATGATGGGGTTAAGAATGCAAGTGAACTTTGGAGGTGATGTCACAGGTCACAGGATGATGGTTGAGAAAGGATTCTTTGAATTGCAAAATAGAGAAACCCACTCAGGTTAACTTAAGGGAAAATATGAGTTTATGATAAGATTCAGGGGCTTTCCTAATGGCTCAGTGGTAAAGAATCCATCTGCCAGTGCAGGAGACACGGGTTCAGTCCTTGGGTCGGGAAGATCGTCTGGAGGAGGAAATGGCAACCCACTCCAGTATTCTTGCCTGGAGAATTCCATGGACAGAGGAGCCTGACAGACTACAGTCCATGGGTGTCACAAAAAGTTGGACGTGACAGACCACTGAGCACGCACACACACATGTGATGAGATGCATGGATATGTCTTGGTAAGAATACAGCTGGGGTACTGGAATGAACTGAAGTTGGGACCCAACACTGTCACGGCACCCCCATCTCTCATACTCTGAATCCGCTTCTTCTCTTCCCCTTGCAAACTGGTTTCTCTGCTTCCTAGTCCACAGAATAGGAAATATGGCCACCAACAGATCCAAACCTTACCATTGCTACTGATCCAACCCTCAAAAAAATGGTAACTGATTCTCTCTCTTAAATATAATTGCATATTCTTGGAAATGTAAAAATTGACACAGTTTGAATCATATGCCCACCCTTGGATCTGTGATCTTGGATAAGCATGGTAACTGTCATAGAAATCATATAGGTAGAGAAAGTCTATACATAAGAAATACAGGACTTGGCAGAGTATCCATGAGGTACTGGCTACAGTTGAAGTCGTAAGAGAGAGAGTCTCTAAATCTGAATGCTAGGAAACTGATTCATGGAGAAACAATAATGCTGATTGACATGTATATATATATATACACTCGTACATGGGTGCTTAGGCGTGTCTGACTCTTTGCAACCCCATAGACTATAGCCCACCATGCTCCTCTGTACCTGGAATTTTCTAGCCAATAATACTGGAGTGAGTTGCCATTTCCTACTCCAGGGGATCTTTCTGACCCAGGGATTGAACCCGCCTCTCTTGTGCCTCCTGCATTGCAGGCAAATTCTTTACCACTGATCCACCAAGCAATAATACTGATGCTGCTGCTAAGTCACTTCATCATGTCCGACTCTGTGCGACCCCATAGAGGGCAGCCTACCAGGCTCCCCCGTCCCTGAGATTCTCCAGACAAGAACAGTGGAGTGGGTTGCCATTTTCTGCTCTGAGGCATGAAAGTGAAAGGTGAAAGTGAAGTTGCTCAGTCGTGTCCAACTCTTAGCGACCCCATGGACTGCAGCCTACCAGGCTCCTCCGTCCGTGGGATTCTCCAAGCACGAGTACTGGAGTGGGGTGCCATTGCCTTCTCCAAATAATACTGATAGACAATATTTATTTCAACTGTACGATGTGCCAGAACGGAAGAGCCTGACGGGCTACAGTCCGTGGGATCACAAAGGGTCAGACACAACTGAGCACAAACACATATGTACCAGGTACTGCACTAAGTACTTTACATTCTTTATTCCATTTACAATAATTGCATGAGGTAAGCACTGTTATTACAGATAAAGAAACCGAAGCACCCAAGATTTAAGTAACTTGTGCTCCTGCCCATCCAGCATTAAAGCCATGAGGTTGCAGACTCCACAGTAGAAGGAGCTTAGTGGAAGACTAACAAGGGTCATTGTATCCCACTCACCCCGCAAGATCCCCTAAGGAGCTCGGGGTCATGAGAAGCACAAGCCTTCAGCTTTGATATCAGGAAATCTCATATCAGAATTATCAGGTCATCTTTATACCAATAGGATTCATACCAGGTCAGTTCTGAGATTCCTTCCAATGGGAGGGTCCGGGACCCCACGATCCTTCCACAAAACTGAGTCTCAGAACAAAAAGGAACAATTATGCCAAAGGGAAGCAAGCTACAACTGCCGAAGCCCACTCGCCCTAGAGCCTGTGCTCCGCAACAAGAGAAGCACCACGAGAAGACTGCGCTCTGCCGTGACTAGAGAAAGCCCCCGTGCAACAACAAAGACCCGGCGCAGACAAACACTAATAAATAAATTAATTAATTCTTTAAAAAGGGGAGCAGGACTATTCAGGGACCTAAGACCCAAACTCCCTTTAAAAAGATTAAAACATGATTCCAAGATCAAACTGGAAAGGAACGGTGGTACAAAGGCCCCCACAGGTACAGAGATGACTTTTCCAGAGACCAGCACTGAATTACAGAGGCTTGGCTATTCCACATCAGGGTTCTTAGGTAGCGAAGGGCCACAGGCCGTCTTCATCAAGGGTGCCTGTGAATGACTGAACTTGCTTACACCTCCTTCCGATTCTTGTGTGTGCAGTCTCTGCACATGTGAAGTGGTACAAGCTTTGCTTCCCCCTTGCCTCAGCATTAAAAATCCACCTGCAATGAAAGAAATGCAGATTTGATCCCTGGGTCGGGAAGATCCCCTGGAGAAGGAAATGGCAACGCACTCCATATTCTTGCCTGGAGAATTCCATGGACTGAGGAACCTGGCGGACTATAGTCCATGGAACCACAAAGAGTCGGACACAACTTAGCAACTAAAAAACAGCCACCACAATGAGCCTTGCACTTAGACAAGTATGGATTTAAATCTGGGCTCTACTGCTTACCCCCTCATGACTACAGACATTTCCTTAACAACCTGTGCCTATTTCCTCACCTGCTTAAATAACAGAACCTGACTCATGGAATTATTTCAAGGATTAAATGAAATGATGCATATGAGGAGGCATTCAGCAAGTGGTAGCTGTGATTTTTGTGCATGGTGCATTTTTCTGCCAGATGCAGCCACATCTTCAAGAGACAATAGAGCAGAATGGTTAAGAATACTTTCCAGGTGGACTTCCGTGGTAGTCCAGTGGTTAAGAATCTTCCTGCCAATGCAGGGGACATGGGTTCAATCCCTGGTTGGGGAACTAAGATCCCACGTGCAACAACCACAAGTTCTCATGCTGCAACTAAAAAGATTCCACATGCTGCAAGGAATTTCGAAGATCCTGCATGCCACAACTAAGATCTAGTGCAGCCAAATACATAAATAAATACTTATTTTAAAAAACAGCTGATGGTTATAAACTGACATTCCTGTCTCAGTTATAATTCCCAGCCAGACTGAATTTTAAAACCTAAAGTATCTAGTCTTCTGTTTGCTCAGCCATTTCAGTTATAATGCCCAGCCAGAGCCAGATCTGAATGAAAGAGCTTGGAGCTTACAATTTTCTGCTTCTTCTATGCCATGGTATCTCTATCACAGCAATATTGACACTTGGGGTCCCAAAATTATTTGTGGTCAGAAGCTGTCCTCTGCATTAAAGGCATTGAGCAGCATCCACCCACTAGATCCCAGTAGCATCCCCACTCAAGGCCATGAGTGACCTCCAGAAATGTCTCCAGCCATTGCCAGTGTCCCCAGGAGGCAAAACCACCCTAAGTCGATAAACACTGCTCTCCATGACAACAAGGAATTTGGACTCTGATCCCCCTAAAGAGCAAATGAACTCATCAGAGAACATGAAGTGTATGATTTCAGACCTTCTAGATGCAAAGTTACCCACCTTACCTGCCGACTTCTCTACACTTTCATTCTTGGTTCCAACAATAACTTCTCTTTATGTCTTTTTCAGAAATCACCCCCTCAAAGACAACCAACAGCACAAAAGAGGTGAGTGGAAGCTGAGTCCTGGAACCTAGACAGGTAACAAATATTTACAAATCTCAAAGCTAGCAAATGGAGGTGAATACTATATATGTGTGCTATATGTCTTATATCATATGCTTGATAATATAAAATACTTGATATGATTATGACAAATATTGTGAAGTGAAGTGAAGTGAAGTGAAGTCGCTCAGTCGTGTCCGACTCTTTGCGACCCCATGGACTGTAGCCTACCAGGCTCCATCCATGAGATTTTCCAGGCAAGATACTGGAGTGGGTTGCCATTTCCTTCTCCAGAGGATCTTCCTGACCCAGGGATCAAACCCGGGTCTCCCGCATTGCAGGCAGACAATTTACCGTCTGAGCCACCAGGTATTAAACTATTATATTTTGATATATAATATGTATTGTATAACTGTGATATATATATATATATCATTATGTTTATCACTATATATCTCACTATAGAGATAAATGATAGATCAATACAGTGTGTATGTATATATGGGGGTGTGTGTATGATTGTGGGTGTGTGTGTGAGTGTGTGTGTGTGTGTGTGTGTGTACTACCCCCTGAAGACAGGATCTATCCCAGACCAAGAAAGAGACTAAGTAAGACTGTATTGGATTCGCTGAGCTGCTGCAACAAAGAGACCCAAATATCCAATGGCTTTAAAAATATGGATATTTATTACTTTCTGAGTTATTAGTCCAGAGGTGAGCAATCCAGGCTGGTGAAGGAATTCTGCTCCATAAGGTCATTCGGGTACCCACGTTCTTTCCATACTGCTGCTCCAGCATCCCCTGGCATCTTGTCCTCAACTGCATAGTCAGAAGCTGGGTGCTGCATGCTGTATTCATACTGGTGGGTAAAGGGAGGGGGAATCCAGGGCAAGCTCTCTGTTGTACAAGGTGAAGGGGAGAGTGGAGAGAGGGCCTCTCTCCTCATCTACTCACTATACAAAGTGCTAATAAGGTCAGGAGAACTTCTTTGGAAACATGTCTTACGGTGACAATCCAGAAGTTGCATATATCACAGTAAAATCTAGCTGCAAAGGAAGCTGGGACAATACTATCTATGATTGGGTGGCACAGCCCAGATAAAATTGAGAAATTTATTCAATTATTAAAAATAGGAGGACAGAACTTCCCTGGTGGTCCAGTGGTTAAGAGTCTACCTGCCAATGTAGGAAACATGGCTTCTATCCCTGTCTGGGGAGATTCCACATCTGTGGGACAACTAAGCTTGCATGCCTTAGAGCCCGTTCTCAGCAGCAAGAGAAGTGACCCCCAATGAGAAGCCCGCACACTGAAACTAGAGTGTAGCCCCCCACTTGCTACAACTAGAGAAAACCCAGGTCAGCAATGAAGACCTAGTATAGCAAAAAAAAAAAAAAAAAAAAAAGCACAGGAAGGGAAAATGGATATTGTAGGATAATTAAGAGAGACCAAGAAAATGATTATAGGTAGTAATCATTAGTGTCTGTAAATTGACTCTGAACTTTAGCAAAGAGAATGATACATGTCTCTCAGGATCTATTGTCTAACAGAATGAACTCATCCCTCCCTCTGGCCACTCCCCAACTTCACCCTTCTCTACTCCCAAGGGACTCTTTCATGCCTTGCCCTCCCAAGCTCCACGTCTCAGATACACACCATTCTCTCTACCTAAAACTCCTCTTTCCAGTTCCTCACCTGGCTGCCTCCTTCCACTCTTCTTTACTCAAGACCCAGTTCAGGTGTCACCTCCTTCTGGATGGCCTCCATCACTCCTCCATCTGAGTTACCCCCAATATGTTCTTATTTATTTATTTATTTGGCTGCACTGGCAAGAAATGGCAACCCACTCCAGTATTCTTGCCTGGAAAATTCCATGGACAGAGGAGGCTAATGGGCCAGTTCATGGGTCACAAAGGGTCAGACCATGAGCAGCTGAGCACACACACCGGGTCTTAGTTGCGGTCGCTGGGATCTTTCAGTGTGGTGTGTGAAGTCTTAGTTGGGAGAACTCTTGGTTGCAGCGTGTGCGTCTAGTTCCCTAATCAAG
>NW_020191290.1:0-9441 GCF_002263795.3 Bos taurus
ATCAGGTGACTGATCATGCACTGATCACGTGCCTGATCATGCACTGGTCAGGTGGCTGATCATACCTCTAATCAAGTTGATGATCATGCACTAATCACTTTGCTTATCATGCACTGATTAGGTGGCTATGATGCATGATTACGTGGCTGATCATACACTGATTACGTGGCTGATTATGCTCTGATCACGTGACTGATCATGCACTATCACGAAGGCTGATCATACAATGATCACGTGATTGTCATGCACTGATCACTTGGCTGATCATGCACTGATGACGTGGCTGATTCATGTACGGATAACCTGGCTATCATGCACTGATCACATGGCTGATCATACAATGATCTGGTGCCTGATCATGCACTGATCATGTGGATGATCATGCACTGGATCACGTGACTGCTCATGCACTGATGACGTGGCTATCATGCACTGATCACGTGACTGCGCATGCACTGATGACGTGGCTGATTCATACCAGTGATCACCTGATTGATCATGAACTGATCATGAGGCTGATCATGCACTAATCACGTTGCTGATCATGCACTGGTCAGTCGCTATCATGCACTGATCACGTGACTGCGCATGCACTGAGTATTGGATGATCATACATTGATCACGTGACTGATCACACACTGATCACATGACTGATCACGCACTGATCACGTGGCTATCATGCACAGATCACGTGACTGCACATGAGTTGATCACGTAACTGTAAGCCAATGATCATTTGGCTATCATGCACTGATCACGTGGCTGATCCTGCACTGATCCTGTGACTGAGCATGCACTGATGACGTGGCTGATCTACAGTGATCACGTATTGATCATGCACTGATCATGTGGCTGATCATGCACTAATCACGTTGCTGATCATGTAGTGGTCAGGTGGCTATCATGCACTGATCACGTGACTGACCATGCACTGATCAGGTGACTGATCATGCCTCTGATCACGTGCCTGATCATGCACTGATGACGTGGCTGATCATACTCTGATCAAGTTGATGATCATGCACTAATCACTTTGCTTATCATGCACTGATCAGGTGGCTATGATGAACTGATTACGCGGCTGATCATACACTGCTTACGTGGCTTGATTCATGCTCTGATCACGTGACTGATCATGCAACTGATCACTTTCCTGATCATTAACTGATCACGTGGCTGATCATGAACTAATCACATTGCAGTTCATGCACTGATCTCGTGCCTGTTCATGCAATGATCACGTGACTGATCATGCACTGACACGTGTCTGATCATGTACTGATCACGAAGCTGATCATACAATGATCACGTGACTGTGCATGCACTGATCACTTGGCTGATCATGCACTGATGACTGGCTGATCATGTCCTGATAACCTGGCTATCATGCACTGATCACATGGCTGATCATACAATGATCAGGTGGCTGATCATGCACTGATTACGTGACTGATCATGCACTGATGACGTGGCTATCATGCACTGATCACGTGACTGGCGCATGCACTGATGACTGGCTTATCATACAATGATCACCTTGCTTCTTAATGCGCTGATCCCAAGGCTGATCATGCACTGATCACGTGTCTGATCATCACTGATCACGTGGTTGATCATGCACTTATCTGGTGGCCATCATGCATTGATCACGTGGATGATCATCACTATCACATGACTGATCAGCACTGATCACTGGCTATCATGCACTGATCACGTGGATGATCATACATTTGAACATGTGACTGATCATGCACTGATCACCTGGCTATCATGTACTGATCACGTAGCTGATCATGCACTGTTCACGTTGCTATCATGCCCTGATCACGTGACTGATCATGCACTGAAGACGTGACTAATCATGCACTGATCTAGTTGCTGATCATGCAATTATCACGAAGCTGAGCATACACTGATCACGTGACTGTGCATGAACTGATCACGTGGCTTATCATACACTGATCACGTGGCTGTACATGCACTCATCACGTGCCTGATCATACACTGATCACATTACTGATAATGCACTGAACACGTGCCTAATCATGCACTGATCACGTGGCTGATCATGCACTGATCACGAAGCTGATCATACACTGATTACGTGACTGCATGCACTGATCATTTGGCTGATCTTGCACTGTTCATGTGGCTGATCGTGCACTGATCACGTGGTTGATCATACACTGATCACGTGGCTGATCATGAACTAATCACATTGCAGTTCATGCACTGATCTCGTGCCTGTTCATGCAATGATCAGGTGACTGATCATGCACGACCACGTGTCTGATCATGTACTGATCACGAAGCTGATCATACAATGATCACGTGACTGTGCATGCACTGATCACTTGGCTGATCATGCACTGATGACGTGGCTGATCATGTACTGGTAACCTGGCTGATCATACAATGATCAGGTGGCTGATCATGCACTGATCATGTGGATGATCATGCACTGATCACGTGACTGATCATGCACTGATGACGTGGCTATCATGCACTGATCACGTGACTGCGCATGCACTGAATATTGGATGATCATACACTGATCACGTGACTAATCACACACTGATCACGTGACTGATACGCACTGATCACGTGGCTATCATGCATGATCACGTGGCTGCGCAGAATTGATCACGTAACTGTAGGCAATGATCACTTGGCTATCATGCACTGATGACGTGGCTGTTCATGCACTGATCATGTTGACTGAGCATGCACTGATGACGTGGCTGATCAAACACTGATCACGTGATTGATCATGAACTGATCATGTGGCTGATCATGCACTAATCACGTTGTGATCATGTAGTGGTCAGGTGGCTATCATGCACTGATCACGTGACTGATCATGCACTGATCAGGTGACTGTAGCCAATGATAACTTGGCTATCATGCACTGATCACCTGGCTGGTCATGCACTGATCATGTGAGCATGCACTGATGACGTGGCTGATTCAAACAGTGATCACGTGATTTATCATGAACTGTCATGTGGCTGATCATGCACTGATCACGTGACTGATCATGCACTGATCACGTGGCTATCATGCACAGATCACGTGACTGCGCATGAATTGATCACGTAACTGTAGCCAATGATCATTTGGCTATCATGCACTGATCACGTGGCTGATCATGCACTGATCATGTGACTGAACATGCACTGATCATGTGACTGAGCATGCACTGATGACTTGGCTGATCATACAGTGATCACGTGATTGATCATGCACTGATCATGTGGCTGATCATGCACTAATCATGTTGCTGATCATATAGTGGTCAGGTGGCTATCATGCACTGATTACGTGACTGATCATCACACTGATCAGGTGACTGATCATGCACTGATCACGTGCCTGATCATGCACTGGTCACGTGGCTGATCATACTCTAATCAAGTTGATGATCATGCACTAATCACTTTGCTTATCATGCACTGATTAGGTGGCTATGATGCACTGATTACGTGGCTGATCATACACTGATTACGTGGCTGATTATGCTCTGATCACGTGACTGATCATGCACTGATCACGAAGCTGATCATACAATGATCACGTGATTGTGCATGCACTGATCACTTGGCTGATCATGCACTGATGACGTGGCTGATCATGTACGGATAACCTGGCTATCATGCACTGATCACATGGCTGATCATACAATGATCTGGTCCTGATCATGCACTGATCATGTGGATGATCATGCACTGATCACGTGACTGCTCATGCACTGATGACGTGGCTATCATGCCTGATCACGTGACTGCGCATGCACTGATGACGTGGCTGATCATACAGTGATCACCTGATTGGATCAGAAACTGATCAGAGGCTGATCATGCACAATCACGTTGCTGATCATGCACTGGTCAGGTCGCTATCATGCACTATCACGTGACTGCGCATGCACTGAGTATTGGATGATCATACATTGATCACGTGACTGATCACACACTGATCACATGACTGATCACGCACTGATCACGTGGCTATCATGCACAGATCACGTGACTGCACATGAGTTGATCACGTAACTGTAGCCAATGATCATTTGGCTATCATGCACTGATCACGTGGCTGATCCTGCACTGATCCTGTGACTGAGCATGCACTGATGACGTGGCTGATCATACAGTGATCACGTGATTGATCATGCACTGATCATGTGGCTGATCATGCACAATCACGTTGCTGATCATGTAGTGGTCAGGTGGCTATCATGCACTGATCACGTGACTGACCATGCACTGATCAGGTGACTGATCATGCTCTGATCACGTGTGCCTGATCATGCACTGATGACGTGGCTGATCATACTCTGATCAAGTTGATGATCATGCACTAATCACTTTGCTTATCATGCACTGTCAGGTGGCTATGATGAACTGATTACGCGGCTGATCATACACTGCTTACGTGGCTGATCATGCTCTGATCACGTGACTGATCATGCACTGATCACCTTCCTGATCATTAACTGATCACGTGGCTGATCATGAACTAATCACATTGCAGTTCATGCACTGATCTCGTGCCTGTTCATGCCAATGATCAGGTGACTGATCATGCACTGACCACGTGTCTGATCATGTACTGACACGAAGCTGATCATACAATGATCACGTGACTGTGCATGCACTGATCACTTGGCTGATCATGCACTGATGACGTGGCTGATCATGTCCTGATAACCTGGCTATCATGCACTGATCACATGGCTGATCATACAATGATCAGGTGGCTGATCATGCACTGATCATGTGGATGATCATGCACTGATCACGTGACTGATCATGCACTGATCATGTGGCTGATCATGCACTGATAAAGTGGTTGATCATGCACTGATGACGTGGCTATCATGCACTGATCACGTGACTGCGCATGCACTGAATATTGGATGATCATACACTGATCACGTGACTAATCAACACACTGATCACGTGACTGAATATGCACTGATCACGTGGCTATCATGCACTGATCACGTGGCTGCGCATGAATTGATCACGTAACTGTAGGCAATGATCACTTGGCTATCATGCACTGATGACGTGGCTGGTCATGCACTGATCATGTGACTGAGCATGCACTGATGACGTGGCTGATCAAACAGTGATCACGTGATTGATCATGAACTGATCTGTGGCTGATCATGCACTTATCACGTTGCTGATCATGTAGTGGTCAGGTGGCTATCATGCACTGATCACGTGACTGGTCATGCACTGATCAGGTGACTGTAGCCAATGATAACTTGGCTATCATGCACTGATCACGTGGCTGTTCATGCACTGATCATGTGACTGAGCATGCACTGATGACGTGGCTGATCAACAGTGATCACGTGATTGATCATGAACTGATCATGTGGCTGATCATGCACTCATCACGTTGCTGATCATGCACTGATCACGTGGCTATCATGCACAGATCACGTGACTGCGCATGAATTGATCACGTAACTGTAGCCAATGATCATTGGCTATCATGCACTGATCACGTGGCTGATCATGCACTGATCATGTGACTGAACATGCACTGATCATGTGACTGAGCATGCACTGATGATTTGGCTGATCATACAGTGATCACGTGATTGATCATGCACTGATCATGTGGCTGATCATCACTAATCATGTGCTGATCATATAGTGGTCAGGTGGCTATCATGCACTGATTACGTGACTGATCATACACTGATCAGGTGACTGATCATGCACTGATCACGTGCCTGATCATGCACTGGTCAGGTGGCTGATCATACTCTAATCAAGTTGATGATCATGCACTAATCACTTTGCTTATCATGCACTGATTAGGTGGCTGATGCACTGATTACGTGGCTGATCATTCACTGATTACGTGGCTGATCATGCTCTGATCACGTGACTGATCATGCACTGATCACGAAGCTGATCATACAATGATCACGTGATTGTGCATGCACTGATCACTTGGCTGATCATGCACTGATGACGTGGCTGATTATGTACTGATAACCTGGCTACATGCACTGATCACATGGCTGATCATACAATGATCTGGTGCCTGATCATGCACTGATCATGTGGATGATCATGCACTGATCACGTGACTGATCATGCACTGATGACGTGGCTATCATGCACTGATCACGTGACTGCGCATGCATGATGACGTGGCTGTTCATACAGTGATCACCTGATTGATCATGAACTGATCATGAGGCTGATCATGCACTAATCACGTTGCTGATCATGCACTGGTCAGGTCGCTATCATGCACTGATCACGTGGACTGCGCATGCACTGAGTATTGGATGATCATACATTGATCACGTGACTGACCACACACTGATCACATGACTGATCACGAACTGAACGTGGCTATCATGCACAGATCACGTGACTGCACATGAGTTGATCACGTAACTGTAGCCAATGATCATTTGGCTATCATGCACTGATCACGTGGCTGATCCTGCACTGATCCTGTGACTGAGCATGCACTTGATGACGTGGCTGATCATACAGTGATCACGTGATTGATCATGCACTGATCATGTGGCTGATCATGCACTAATCACGTTGCTGATCATGTAGTGATTAGGTGCCTATCATGCACTGATCACGTGACTGATCATGAACTGATCACGTGACTGATCATGCTTGATCACGTGCCTGATCATGCACTGATGACGTGGCTGATCATACTCTGATCAAGTGATGATCATGCACTAATCACTTTGCTTATCATGCACTGATCAGGTGGCTATTGATGAACTGATTACGCGCTGATCATACACTGCTTACGTGGCTGATCATGCACTGATCACGTGACTGATCATGCACTGATCACTTTCCTGATCATTAACTGATCACGTGGCTGATCATGAACTAATCACATTGCAGTTCATGCACTGATCTCGTGCCTGTTCATGCAATGATCAGGTGACTGATCTGCACTGACCACGTGTCTGATCATGTACTGATCACGAAGCTGATCATACAATGATCACGTGACTGTGCATGCACTGATCACTTGGCTGATCATGCACTGATGAGGTGGCTGATCATGTCCTGATAACCTGGCTATCATGCACTGATCACATGGCTGATCATACAATGATCAGGTGGCTGATCATGCACTGATTACGTGACTGATCATGCACTGATGACGTGGCTATCATGCACTGATCACGTGACTGCGCATGCACTGATGACGTGGCTGATCATACAGTGATCACGTGACTCTTCATGCGCTGATCCCAAGGCTGATCATGCACTGATCACGTGTCTGATCATCCACTGATCACGTGGTTGATCATGCACTTATCTGGTGGCCATCATGCATTGATCACGTGGATGATCATACACTGATCACATGACTGATCATGCACTGATCACGTGGCTATCATGCACTGATCACGTGGATGATTCATACATTGAACATGTGACTGATCATGCACTGATCACCTGGCTATCATGTACTGATCACGTAGCTGATCATGCACTGTTCACGTTGCTATCATGCACTGATCACGTGACTGATCATGCACTGAAGACGTGACTAATCATGCACTGATCTAGTGCTGATCATGCAATTATCACGAAGCTGAGCATACACTGATCACGTGACTGTGCATGAACTGATCACGTGGCTTATCATACACTGATCACGTGGCTGTACATGCACTCATCACGTGCCTGATCATACACTGATCACATTACTGATAATGCACTGAACACGTGCCTAATCATGCACTGATCACGGCTGATCATGCACTGATCACGAAGCTGATCATACACTGATTACGTGACTGCATGCCACTGATCATTTGGCTGATCTTGCACTGTTCATGTGGCTGATCGTGCACTGATCACGTGGTTGATCATACACTGATCACGTGGCTGATCATGCACTTATCACCTTGCAGTTCATGCACTGATCTCGTGCCTGTTCATGCAATGATCAGGTGACTGATCATGCACTGACCACGTGTCTGATCATGTACTGATCACGAAGCTGATCATACAATGATCACGTGACTGTGCATGCACTGATCACTTGGCTGATCATGCACTGATGACGTGGCTGATCATGTACTGGTAACCTGGCTGATCATACAATGATCAGGTGGCTGATCATGCACTGATCATGTGGATGATCATGCACTGATCACGTGACTGATCATGCACTGATGACGTGGCTATCATGCACTGATCACGTGACTGCGCATGCACTGAATATTGGATGATCATACACTGATCACGTGACTAATCACACACTGATCACGTGACTGAATACGCACTGATCACGTGGCTATCATGCACTGATCACGTGGCTGCGCATGAATTGATCACGTAACTGTAGGCAATGATCACTTGGCTATCATGCACTGATGACGTGGCTGGTCATGCACTGATCATGTGACTGAGCATGCACTGATGACGTGGCTGATCAAACAGTGATCACGTGATTGATCATGAACTGATCATGTGGCTGATCATGCACTAATCACGTTGCTGATCATGTAGTGGTCAGGTGGCTATCATGCACTGATCACGTGACTGATCATGCACTGATCAGGTGACTGTAGCCAATGATAACTTGGCTATCATGCACTGATCACGTGGCTGGTCATGCACTGATCATGTGACTGAGCATGCACTGATGACGTGGCTGATCAAACAGTGATCACGTGATTTATCATGAACTGATCATGTGGCTGATCATGCACTCATCACGTTGCTGATCATGCACTGATCACGTGGCTATCATGCACAGATCACGTGACTGCGCATGAATTGATCACGTAACTGTAGCCAATGATCATTTGGCTATCATGCACTGATCACGTGGCTGATCATGCACTGATCATGTGATGAACATGCACTGATCATGTGACTGAGCATGCACTGATGACTTGGCTGATCATACAGTGATCACGTGATTGATCATGCACTGATCATGTGGCTGATCATGCACTATCATGTTGCTGATCATATAGTGGTCAGGTGGCTATCATGCACTGATTACGTGTCTGATCATACACTGATCAGGTGACTGATCATGCACTGATCTTGTGACTGAGCATGCACTGATGACGTGGCTGATCATGCACCGATGATGTGGCTGATCATGTACTGATCACGTAGCTATCATGCACAGATCACGTGGCTGCACATGAATTGATCACGTAACTGTAGCCAATGATCATTTGGCTATCATGCACTGATCACGTGGCTGATCATGCACTGATCATGTGACTGAACATGCACTGATCATGTGACTGAGCATGCACTGATGACTTGGCTGATCATACAGTGATCACGTGATTGATCATGCACTGATCATGTGGCTGATCATGCACTAATCATGTTGCTGATCATATAGTGTCAGGTGGCTATCATGCACTGATTACGTGACTGATCATACACT
>NW_020191291.1:0-18792 GCF_002263795.3 Bos taurus
GATCAGCCACATGAGCAGTGCATGGTCAGACACGTGAAAAGTGTATGATCAAACACTGATCAGTGCATGATATCCACGTGATCAGTGCATGAGAGTCTCGTGAACAGTGCATGATCAGTCACGTGATCAGTGCATGATCAGCCACGTGATCAGTGCATGACCAGTCACGTGACCAGTACATGGTAGCTACGTGATCATTGCATGATCAGCCACGTGATCTGTGCATGATAGCCACGTGATCAGTGCATGATAGCCACGTGATCAGTGCATGATCAGTCACGTTGATCAGTGCATGATCAGCCACGTGATCAGTGCACGACGAGGCACCTGATCAGTATGACCAGCCAAGTGATCAGTGCAGGATAGCCAGTGATCAGTGCATGATCAGTCACTGTGATCAGTGCATGATCAGTCACGTGATCAGTGTATGATCAGCCACGTGATCAGTGCATGATCAGCCACGTGATCAGTGCATGATCAGTCACGTGATCAGTGCATGTCAGTCAAGTGATCAGTGCATGATCAACACGTGATCAGTGCATGTGGAGTCATGTAGTCAATGCATGATAGCGCCGTAATCAGTGCACGATCAGTCCCGTGATGAGTGTATGATCAGCCATGATCAGCAAGTGATCAGTGCATGATATCCATGTGATCAGTGCATGATCAATCACGTGATCAGTGTATGATCAGCCACGTGAACAGTGCATGCTCAGTCACGTGATCCGGGCCTGCTGAGCTGCGTGATTAGTGTCTGCTCAATCTGCTTGACAATTGCCAGCTGAGCTGCACGATTCCTGCCTGTCATCTGCTTGACAATTGCCAGCTGTGCTGTGTAATTCCTGCCTGCTCAGCTGCTTGATTATTGCCCAGCTGAGCAGCATGATTCCTCACAGCTGAGTTCCATGATTATTGCCTGCTGACTGTTTGATTCGTGCCTACTCAGCTCTTTGTTTATTGCCTCCAGAGGCACATGATCAGTGTATGATAGCAAACATGATCAGCCGCATCCCTGATCCAGGTCCACGATGATCAGCGCCATTAAGGTCACGTGATCACTACAGTGATAGTCATGGTGATCAGTCCATGCTCAGTCACGGTATCAGTGCATGATCAGCCACGTCATCAGTGCCATGATAGCCACGTGATCAGTGCATGATAGCCACGTATCAGTGCAGGATACCACAGTGATCAGTGCATGATCCAGTCCACGTGATACGGTGTGTGATCAGCCACATGATCCAGTGCATGATAATCCACGTGGATCAGTGCAGGATAGGCCACGTTGATCACTCTATGCATTAATTCAACGTGATCTGTAATGGATCAGTCACGTGAACAGTGCATGATCATTTACGTGACCTGTGCATGATCAGTCACGTGACCAGTATATGGTAGCTACGTGATCATTCCATGACGAGCCACGTGAGCAGTGCATGATAGAAACGTGATGTGTGCATGATGAGTTACGTGAGCAGAGTATGATCAGCCACGTGATCAGTGCATGAGTGCCCACGTGATCAGTGCATGTTATGTCACGTGACAGGTGTGTGATCAGCCACGTGAACAGTGCATGTTCAGCCACATATTCAGTGCATGATAGCCACGTGATCAGTGCATGATCAGTTACGTGAGCAGTGTATGATCAGCCACGTGATCAGTGCATGGTCAGACACGTGAACAGTGTATGATCAGCCACGTGATCAGTGCATGATATCCATGTGATCAGTGCATGATCAATCACGTGATCAGTGTATGATCAGCCACGTGAACAGTGCATGCTCAGTCACGTGATCCGGGCCTGCTGAGCTGCGTGATTACTGTCTGCTCATCTGCTTGACAATTGCCAGCTGAGCTGCACGATTCCTGCCTGTCATCTGCTTGACAATTGCCAGCTGTGCTGTGTAATTCCTGCCTGCTCAGCTGCTTGATTATTGCCAGCTGAGCAGCATGATTCCTCACAGCTGAGTTCCATGATTATTGCCTGCTGACTGTTTGATTCGTGCCTACTCAGCTCTTTGTTTATTGCCTCCAGAGGCACATGATCAGTGTATGATAGCAAACATGATCAGCGCATGATCAGTCACATGATCAGCGCCATTAAGTCACGTGATCACTACATGATAGTCATGTGATCAGTCCATGCTCAGTCACGGTATCAGTGCATGATCATCCACGTGATCAGTGCATGGGCAGTCATGTGATCAGTGCATGATATAGACGTGATCAGTGCATGATCAGTCTCGTGATCAGTGCATGATAGCCACGTGATCAGTGCATGATCAGTCACCTGATGGGTGTATGATCATTCACGTGACCTGTACATGGTAGCTACATGATCATGCATGATCAGCCACGTGAGTAGTGCATGAAGCCACGTGATCACTGCAATGATCAGTCACGTGATGAGTGCTGTTCAGTCATGTGACCAGTACATGGTAGCTGCGTGATCATACGCATGATCAGCCACGTGGAGCAGTGATGATAGCCACGTGATATTGCATGATCAGACACGAAATCAGTGCATGATCAGTCACGTGATCAGTGCATGATCAGCCAAAGTGATCAGTGCAATGACCAGGCACGTGATCAGTGTATGTCCAGCAAGTGATCAGTGCATGATAGCCACGTGAACAGTGCATGATCAGTCACGAGATCAGTGCATGATCAGTTATGTGATAAGTGTATGATAAGCCCACTTGATCAGTGCATGATCAGCCACATGATCAGGGCATGATCAATTACGTGATCAGTGCATGATCAGTCAGGTGACCAGTACATGGTAACTACGTGATCATTGCCTGATCAGCCACGTGATCAGTGCATGATAGCCACGTGATCAGTGCATGATAGCCACGTGAGCAGTGCATGATCAGTCACGAGATCAGTGCATTGATCAGTTATGTGATAAGTGTATGATAAGCCACTTGTTCAGTGCATGATCAGCCACATGATCAGGGCATGATCAATTACGTGATCAGTGCATGGTCAATCACGTGACCAGTACATGGTAGCTACGTGATCATTGCCTGATCAGCCACGTGATCAGTGCATGATAGCCACGTGATCAGTGCATGATAGCCACGTAATCAGTGCATGATCAGTCATGTGAATACGTGTGTGATCAGCCACGTGATCAGTGAATGATATCCAGTGATCAGTGCATGACAGCCCACGTGAGCAGTGCATGATAGCCACGTGATCAGTGCATGATCTTCACGTGATCAGTACATGATCAGTCAACTGAACAGTGCATGATCATTTACGGTGATCGTTCCATGATCAGCCACGTGAGCAGAGCATGATAGCCACGTGATCAGTGCATTATCAATCACATTATCAGTACTGATCAGTCACGTGAACAGTGGCATGATCATTTACGTGATCTGTGCATGATCAGTCACGTGACCAGTATATGGTTAGCTTCGTGATCATTCCATGACGAACACGTGAGCAGTGCATGATAGCCACGTGATGTGTGCATGATGAGTTACGTGGAGCAGAGTATGATCAGCCACGTGATCAGTGGCATGAGTGCCACGTGATCAGTGCATGATATGTCACGTGACAGGTGTGTGATCATCCACGTGAAGAGTGCATGTTAATCCACGTTTCAGTGCATGAGTAGCCACGTGATCAGTGGCATGATCAGTCACGGTGATCAGTGCATGATCAGTCACGTGATCAGTGTATGATCAGCCACGTGATCAGTGCATGATCAGCCAAATGATAAGTGCATGATCAATTACGTGATCAGTGCATGATCAGCCACGTGATCAGTGCATGATCAGTCACGTGATCAGTACATGATCAGTCACGTGAACAGTGCGTGATCTTTACGTGGTCTGTGCATGATCAGTCACGTGACCAGTATATGGTAGCTACGTGATCATTCCATGACGAGCTACGTGAGCAGTGCATGATAGAAACGTGATGTGTGCATGATGAGTTACGTGAGCAGAGTATGATCAGCCACGTGATCAGTGCATGAGTGCCACGTGATCAGTGCATGATATGTCACGTGACAGGTGTGTGATCAGCCACGTGAACAGTGCATGTTCAGCCACGTGATCAGTGCATGATAGCCACGTGATCAGTGCATGATCAGTTACGTGAGCAGTGTATGATCAGCCACGTGAGCAGTGCATGGTCAGACACGAGAACAGTGTATGATCAGCCACGTGATCAGTGCATGATATCCAAGTGATCAGTGCATGATCAATCACGTGATCAGTGTATGATCAGCCACGTGAACAGTGCATGCTCAGTCACGTGATCTGGGCCTGCTGAGCTGCGTGATTACTGTCTGCTCATCTGCTTGACAATTGCCAGCTGAGCTGCACGATTCCTGCCTGTCATCTGCTTGACAATTGCCAGCTGTGCTGCGTAGTTCCTGCCTGCTCAGCTGCTTGATTATTGCCAGCTGAGCAGCATGATTCCTCACAGCTGAAGTTCCATGATTATTGCCTGCTGACTGTTTGATTCGTGCCTACTCAGCTCTTTGTTTATTGCCTCCAGAGGCAGATGATCAGTGTATGATAGCAAACATGATCAGCGCATGATCAGTCACATGATCCAGCGCCATTAAGTCACGTGATCACTACATGATAGTCATGTGATCAGTCCATGCTCAGTCACGGTATCAGTGCATGATCAGCCACGTGATCAGTGCATGATCTGTCACATGATTAGTGTATGATCATCCACGTGATCAGTGCATGGGCAGTCATGTGATCAGTGCATGATATAGACGTGAACAGTGCATGATCAGTCTCGTGATCAGTGCATGATAGCCACGTGATCAGTGCATGATAGCCACGTGATCAGCGCATGATCAGTCACGTAATCAGTGCATGATCAGCCATGTGATCAGTGCACGATGAGGCACCTGATCAGTATGACCAGCCAAGTGATCAGTGCAGGATAGCCATGTGATCAGTGCATGATCAGTCACCTGATGGGTGTGTGATCATTCACGTGACCTGTACATGGTAGCTACATGATCATTGCATGATCAGCCACGTGAGTAGTGCATGATAGCCACGTGATCACTGCATGATCAGTCACGTGATGAGTGCATGTTCAGTCATGTGACCAGTACATGGTAGCTGCGTGATCATCGCATGATCAGCCACGTGAGCAGTGGCATGATAGCCACGTGATCAGTGCATGATCAGACACGAGATCAGTGCATGATCAGTCACGTGATCAGTGCATGATCAGCCAAGTGATCAGTGCATGACCAGGCACGTGATCAGTGTATGTCCAGCCAAGTGATCAGTGCATGATAGCCACGTGAACAGTGCATGATCAGTCACGAGATCAGTGCATGATCAGTTATGTGATAAGTGTATGATAAGCCACTTGATCAGTGCATGATCAGCCACATGATCAGGGCATGATCAATTACGTGATCAGTGCATGATCAGTCACGTGATCAGTGCATGATCAGCCAAGTGATCAGTGCATGACCAGGCACGTGATCAGTGTATGTCCAGCCAAGTGATCAGTGCATGATAGCCACGTGAACAGTGCATGATCAGTCACGAGATCAGTGCATGATCAGTTATGTGATAACTGTATGATAAGCCACTTGATCAGTGCATGATCAGCCACATGATCAGGGCATGATCAATTACGTGATCAGTGCATGATCAGTCAGGTGACCAGTACATGGTAGCTACGTGATCATTGCCTGATCAGCCACGTGATCAGTGCATGATAGCCACGTGATCAGTGCATGATAGCCACGTGAGCAGTGCATGATCAGTCATGTGATACGTGTGTGATCAGCCACGTGATCAGTGAATGATATCCACGTGATCAGTGCATGACAGCCACGTGAGCAGTGCATGATAGCCACGTGATCAGTGCATGATCATTCACGTGATCAGTACATGATCAGTCAACTGAACAGTGCATGATCATTTACGTGATCGTTCCATGATCAGCCACGTGAGCAGAGCATGATAGCCACGTGATCAGTGCATTATCAATCACATTATCAGTACATGATCAGTCACGTGAACAGTGCATGATCATTTACGTGATCTGTGCATGATCAGTCACGTGACCAGTATATGGTAGCTTCGTGATCATTCCATGACGAACCACGTGAGCAGTGCATGATAGCCACGTGATGTGTGCATGATGAGTTACGTGAGCAGAGTATGATCAGCCACGTGATCAGTGCATGAGTGCCACGTGATCAGTGCATGATATGTCACGTGACAGGTGTGTGATCATCCACGTGAAGAGTGCATGTTAAGCCACGTATTCAGTGCATGACAGCCACGTGATCAGTGCATGATCAGTCACGTGATCAGTGCATGATCAGTCACGTGATCAGTGCATGATCAGCCAAATGATAAGTGCATGATCAATTACGTGATCAGTGCATGATCAGCCACGTGATCAGTGCATGATCAGTCACGTGATCAGTACATGATCAGTCACGTGAACAGTGCGTGATCCTTTACGTGGTCTGTGCATGATCAGTCACGTGACCAGTATATGGTAGCTACGTGATCATTCCATGACGAGCTATGTGAGCAGTGCATGATAGAAACGTGATGTGTGCATGATGAGTTACGTGAGCAGAGTATGATCAGCCACGTGATCAGTGCATGAGTGCCACGTGATCAGTGCATGATATGTCACGTGACAGGTGTGTGATCAGCCACGTGAACAGTGCATGTTCAGCCACGTGATCAGTGCATGATAGCCACGTGATCAGTGCATGATCAGTTACGTGAGCAGTGTATGATCAGCCACGTGAGCAGTGCATGGTCAGACACGTGAACAGTGTATGATCAGCCACGTGATCAGTGCATGATATCCAAGTGATCAGTGCATGATCAATCACGTGATCAGTGTATGATCAGCCACGTGAACAGTGCATGCTCAGTCACGTGATCTGGGCCTGCTGAGCTGCGTGATTACTGTCTGCTCATCTGCTTGACAATTGCCAGCTGAGCTGCACGATTCCTGCCTGTCATCTGCTTGACAATTGCCAGCTGTGCTGCGTAGTTCCTGCCTGCTCAGCTGCTTGATTATTGCCAGCTGAGCAGCATGATTCCTCACAGCTGAGTTCCATGATTATTGCCTGCTGACTGTTTGATTCGTGCCTACTCAGCTCTTTGTTTATTGCCTCCAGAGGCAGATGATCAGTGTATGATAGCAAACATGATCAGCGCATGATCAGTCACATGATCAGCGCCATTAAGTCACGTGATCACTACATGATAGTCATGTGATCAGTCCATGCTCAGTCACGGTATCAGTGCATGATCAGCACGTGATCAGTGCATGATCTGTCACAAGATTAGTGTATGATCATCCACGTGATCAGTGCATGGGCAGTCATGTGATCAGTGCATGATATAGACGTGAACAGTGCATGATCAGTCTCGTGATCAGTGCATGATAGCCACGTGATCAGTGCATGATCAGTCACCTGAAGGGTGTATGATCATTCACGTGACCTGTACATGGTAGCTACATGATCATTGCATGATCAGCCACGTGAGTAGTGCATGATAGCCACGTGATCACTGCATGATCAGTCACGTGATGAGTGCATGTTCAGTCATGTGACCAGTACATGGTAGCTGCGTGATCATCGCATGATCAGCCACGTGAGCAGTGCATGATAGCCACGTGATCAGTGCATGATCAGACACGAGATCAGTGCATGATCAGTCACGTGATCAGTGCATGATCAGCCAAGTGATCAGTGCATGACCAGGCACGTGATCAGTGTATGTCCAGCCAAGTGATCAGTGCATGATAGCCACGTGAACAGTGCATGATCAGTCACGAGATCAGTGCATGATCAGTTATGTGATAACTGTATGATAAGCCACTTGATCAGTGCATGATCAGCCACATGATCAGTGCATGATCAATTACGTGATCAGTGCATGATCAGTCACGTGACCAGTACATGGTAGCTACGTGATCATTGCCTGATCAGCCACGTGATCAGTGCATGATAGCCACGTGATCAGTGCATGATAGCCACGTGAGCAGTGCATGATCAGTCACGAGATCAGTGCATGATCAGTTATGTGATAAGTGTATGATAAGCCACTTGATCAGTGCATGATCAGCCACATGATCAGGGCATAATCAATTACGTGATCAGTGCATGATCAGTCACGTGACCAGTACATGGTAGCTACGTGATCATTGCCTGATCAGCCACGTGATCAGTGCATGATAGCCATGTGATCAGTGCATGATAGCCACGTAATCAGTGCATGATCAGTCATGTGATACGTGTGTGATCAGCCATGTGATCAGTGAATGATATCCACGTGATCAGTGCATGACAGCCACGTGAGCAGTGCATGATAGCCACGTGATCAGTGCATGATCATTCACGTGATCAGTACATGATCAGTCAACTGAACAGTGCATGATCATTTATGTGATCGTTCCATGATCAGCCACGTGAGCAGAGCATGATAGCCACGTGATCAGTGCATTATCAATCACATTATCAGTACATGATCAGTCACGTGAACAGTGCATGATCATTTACGTGATCTGTGCATGATCAGTCACGTGACCAGTATATGGTAGCTTCGTGATCATTCCATGACGAACCACGTGAGCAGTGCATGATAGCCACGTGATGTGTGCATGATGAGTTACGTGAGCAGAGTATGATCAGCCACGTGATCAGTGCATGAGTGCCACGTGATCAGTGCATGATATGTCACGTGACAGGTGTGTGATCATCCACGTGAAGAGTGCATGTTAAGCCACGTATTCAGTGCATGATAGCCACGTGATCAGTGCATGATCAGTCACGTGATCAGTGCATGATCAGTCACGTGATCAGTGTATGATCAGCCACGTGATCAGTGCATGATCAGCCAAATGATAAGTGCATGATCAATTACGTGATCAGTGCATGATCAGCCACGTGATCAGTGCATGATCAGTCACGTGATCAGTACATGATCAGTCACGTGAACAGTGCGTGATCCTTTACGTGGTCTGTGCATGATCAGTCACGTGACGAGTATATGGTAGCTACGTGATCATTCCATGACGAGCTACGTGAGCAGTGCATGATAGAAACGTGATGTGTGCATGATGAGTTACGTGAGCAGAGTATGATCAGCCACGTGATCAGTGCATGAGTGCCACGTGATCAGTGCATGATATGTCACGTGACAGGTGTGTGATCAGCCACGTGAACAGTGCATGTTCAGCCACGTGATCAGTGCATGATAGCCACGTGATCAGTGCATGATCAGTTACGTGAGCAGTGTATGATCAGCCACGTGAGCAGTGCATGGTCAGACACGAGAACAGTGTATGATCAGCCACGTGATCAGTGCATGATATCCAAGTGATCAGTGCATGATCAATCACGTGATCAGTGTATGATCAGCCACGTGAACAGTGCATGCTCAGTCACGTGATCTGGGCCTGCTGAGCTGCGTGATTACTGTCTGCTCATCTGCTTGACAATTGCCAGCTGAGCTGCACGATTCCTGCCTGTCATCTGCTTGACAATTGCCAGCTGTGCTGCGTAGTTCCTGCCTGCTCAGCTGCTTGATTATTGCCAGCTGAGCAGCATGATTCCTCACAGCTGAGTTCCATGATTATTGCCTGCTGACTGTTTGATTCGTGCCTACTCAGCTCTTTGTTTATTGCCTCCAGAGGCAGATGATCAGTGTATGATAGCAAACATGATCAGCGCATGATCAGTCACATGATCAGCGCCATTAAGTCACGTGATCACTACATGATAGTCATGTGATCAGTCCATGCTCAGTCACGGTATCAGTGCATGATCAGCCACGTGATCAGTGCATGATCTGTCACAAGATTAGTGTATGATCATCCACGTGATCAGTGCATGGGCAGTCATGTGATCAGTGCATGATATAGACGTGAACAGTGCATGATCAGTCTCGTGATCAGTGCATGATAGCCACGTGATCAGTGCATGATCAGTCACCTGATGGGTGTATGATCATTCACGTGACCTGTACATGGTAGCTACATGATCATTGCATGATCAGCCACGTGAGTAGTGCATGATAGCCACGTGATCACTGCATGATCAGTCACGTGATGAGTGCATGTTCAGTCATGTGACCAGTACATGGTAGCTGCCTGATCATCGCATGATCAGCCACGTGAGCAGTGCATGATAGCCACGTGATCAGTGCATGATCAGACACGAGATCAGTGCATGATCAGTCACGTGATCAGTGCATGATCAGCCAAGTGATCAGTGCATGACCAGGCACGTGATCAGTGTATGTCCAGCCAAGTGATCAGTGCATGATAGCCACGTGAACAGTGCATGATCAGTCACGAGATCAGTGCATGATCAGTTATGTGATAAGTGTATGATAAGCCACTTGATCAGTGCATGATCAGCCACATGATCAGGGCATGATCAATTACGTGATCAGTGCATGATCAGTCACGTGACCAGTACATGGTAGCTACGTGATCATTGCCTGATCAGCCACGTGATCAGTGCATGATAGCCACGTGATCAGTGCATGATAGCCACGTGAGCAGTGCATGATCAGTCACGAGATCAGTGCATGATCAGTTATGTGATAAGTGTATGATAAGCCACTTGTTCAGTGCATGATCAGCCACATGATCAGGGCATGATCAATTACGTGGTCAGTGCATGGTCAATCACGTGACCAGTACATGGTAGCTACGTGATCATTGCCTGATCAGCCACGTGATCAGTGCATGATAGCCACGTGATCAGTGCATGATAGCCACGTAATCAGTGCATGATCAGTCATGTGATACGTGTGTGATCAGCCACGTGATCAGTGAATGATATCCACGTGATCAGTGCATGACAGCCACGTGAGCAGTGCATGATAGCCACGTGATCAGTGCATGATCATTCACGTGATCAGTACATGATCAGTCAACTGAACAGTGCATGATCATTTACGTGATCGTTCCATGATCAGCCACGTGAGCAGAGCATGATAGCCACGTGATCAGTGCATTATCAATCACATTATCAGTACATGATCAGTCACGTGAACAGTGCATGATCATTTACGTGATCTGTGCATGATCAGTCACGTGACCAGTATATGGTAGCTTCGAGATCATTCCATGACGAACCACGTGAGCAGTGCATGATAGCCACGTGATGTGTGCATGATGAGTTACGTGAGCAGAGTATGATCAGCCACGTGATCAGTGCATGAGTGCCACGTGATCAGTGCATGATATGTCACGTGACAGGTGTGTGATCAGCCACGTGAACAGTGCATGTTCAGCCACGTGATCAGTGCATGATAGCCACGTGATCAGTGCATGATCAGTTACGTGAGCAGTGTATGATCAGCCACGTGAGCAGTGCATGGTCAGACACGAGAACAGTGTATGATCAGCCACGTGATCAGTGCATGATATCCAAGTGATCAGTGCATGATCAATCACGTGATCAGTGTATGATCAGCCACGTGAACAGTGCATGCTCAGTCACGTGATCTGGGCCTGCTGAGCTGCGTGATTACTGTCTGCTCATCTGCTTGACAATTGCCAGCTGAGCTGCACGATTCCTGCCTGTCATCTGCTTGACAATTGCCAGCTGTGCTGCGTAGTTCCTGCCTGCTCAGCTGCTTGATTATTGCCAGCTGAGCAGCATGATTCCTCACAGCTGAGTTCCATGATTATTGCCTGCTGACTGTTTGATTCGTGCCTACTCAGCTCTTTGTTTATTGCCTCCAGAGGCAGATGATCAGTGTATGATAGCAAACATGATCAGCGCATGATCAGTCACATGATCAGCGCCATTAAGTCACGTGATCACTACATGATAGTCATGTGATCAGTCCATGCTCAGTCACGGTATCAGTGCATGATCAGCCACGTGATCAGTGCATGATCTGTCACAAGATTAGTGTATGATCATCCACGTGATCAGTGCATGGGCAGTCATGTGATCAGTGCATGATATAGACGTGAACAGTGCATGATCAGTCTCGTGATCAGTGCATGATAGCCACGTGATCAGTGCATGATCAGTCACCTGATGGGTGTATGATCATTCACGTGACCTGTACATGGTAGCTACATGATCATTGCATGATCAGCCACGTGAGTAGTGCATGATAGCCACGTGATCACTGCATGATCAGTCACGTGATGAGTGCATGTTCAGTCATGTGACCAGTACATGGTAGCTGCCTGATCATCGCATGATCAGCCACGTGAGCAGTGCATGATAGCCACGTGATCAGTGCATGATCAGACACGAGATCAGTGCATGATCAGTCACGTGATCAGTGCATGATCAGCCAAGTGATCAGTGCATGACCAGGCACGTGATCAGTGTATGTCCAGCCAAGTGATCAGTGCATGATAGCCACGTGAACAGTGCATGATCAGTCACGAGATCAGTGCATGATCAGTTATGTGATAACTGTATGATAAGCCACTTGATCAGTGCATGATCAGCCACATGATCAGGGCATGATCAATTACGTGATCAGTGCATGATCAGTCAGGTGACCAGTACATGGTAGCTACGTGATCATTGCCTGATCAGCCACGTGATCAGTGCATGATAGCCACGTGATCAGTGCATGATAGCCACGTGAGCAGTGCATGATCAGTCATGTGATACGTGTGTGATCAGCCACGTGATCAGTGAATGATATCCACGTGATCAGTGCATGACAGCCACGTGAGCAGTGCATGATAGCCACGTGATCAGTGCATGATCATTCACGTGATCAGTACATGATCAGTCAACTGAACAGTGCATGATCATTTACGTGATCTGAGCATGATCAGTCACGTGACCAGTATATGGTAGCTACGAGAACATTGCATGACCAGCCAGGTGAGAAGTGCATGATAGCCACGTGATGTGTGCATGATCATTTACGTGAGCAGAGTATGATCAGCCACGTGTTCAGTGCATGAGTGCCACGTGATCAGTGCATGATCAGTCACGTGAAAGGTGTGTGGTAAGCCACGTGAACAGTGCATGTTCAGCCACGTGATCAGTGCATGATATCCACGTGATCAGTGCATGATCAGTTGCGTGAACAGTGTATGATCAGCCACATGAGCAGTGCATGGTCAGACACGTGAAAAGTGTATGATCAAACACGTGATCAGTGCATGATATCCACGTGATCAGTGCATGATGAGTCTCGTGAACAGTGCATGATCAGTCACGTGATCAGTGCATGATCAGCCACGTGATCAGTGCATGACCAGTCACGTGACCAGTACATGGTAGCTACGTGATCATTGCATGATCAGCCACGTGATCTGTGCATGATAGCCACGTGATCAGTGCATGATAGCCACGTGATCAGTGCATGATCAGTCACGTAATCAGTGCATGATCAGCCATGTGATCAGTGCACGATGAGGCACCTGATCAGTATGACCAGCCAAGTGATCAGTGCAGGATAGCCATGTGATCAGTGCATGATCAGTCACGTGATCAGTGCATGATCAGTCGCGTGATCAGTGTATGATCAGCCACGTGATCAGTGCATGATCAGCCACGTGATCAGTGCATAATCAGTCACGTGATCAGTGCATGGTCAGTCAAGTGATCAGTGCATGATCAACACGTGATCAGTGCATGTGGAGTCATGTAGTCAATGCATGATAGTGCCGTAATCAGTGCACGATCAGTCCCGTGATGAGTGTATGATCAGCCAAATGATCAGTGCAAGATAGCTACGTGATCAGTGCATGATCAGTCACATGATCAGTGCATGATCTTTCACGTGATAAGTGTGTGATCAGTGACGTGAACAGTGCATGCTCAGTCACGTGATCAGGGCCTGCTGAGCTTCGTGATTACTGTCTGCTCATCTGCTTGACAATTGCCAGCTGAGCTGTACGATTCCTGCCTGTCATCTCCTTGACAATTGCCACATGTGCTGCATAATTCCTGCCTGGTCATCTACTTGATTATTGCCAGCTGAGCAGCATGATTTCTCAGAGCTGAGTTCCATGATTATAGCCTGCTGACTGATTCCTGCCTACTCAACTCTTTGTTCATTGCCTCCAGATGCACATGATCAGTGTGTGACACCAAACATAATCAGCACATGATCAGTCACATGATCAGAGCCATTAAGTCACGTGATGACTACATGATAGTCATGTGATCAGTCCATGCTCAGTCATGGTATCAGTGCATGATCAGCCACGTGATCAGTGCATGATCAGCCAGGTGATCATTTCATGATAGCTATGTGATCAGTTCATGATTTGTCACGTGATCTGTGCATGACCAGGCAGGTGGTCAGTGCATGATCAGTCACGTGATCAGTGTATGATCAGCCACGTGATCAGTGCATGATCAGCCAAATGATAAGTGCATGATCAATTACGTGATCAGTGCATGATCAGCCACGTGATCAGTGCATGATCAGTCACGTGATCAGTACATGATCAGTCACGTGAACAGTGCGTGATCCTTTACGTGGTCTGTGCATGATCAGTCACGTGACCAGTATATGGTAGCTACGTGATCATTCCATGACGAGCTACGTGAGCAGTGCATGATAGAAACGTGATGTGTGCATGATGAGTTACGTGAGCAGAGTATGATCAGCCACGTGATCAGTGCATGAGTGCCACGTGATCAGTGCATGATATGTCACGTGACAGGTGTGTGATCAGCCACGTGAACAGTGCATGTTCAGCCACGTGATCAGTGCATGATAGCCACGTGATCAGTGCATGATCAGTTACGTGAGCAGTGTATGATCAGCCACGTGAGCAGTGCATGGTCAGACACGAGAACAGTGTATGATCAGCCACGTGATCAGTGCATGATATCCAAGTGATCAGTGCATGATCAATCACGTGATCAGTGTATGATCAGCCACGTGAACAGTGCATGCTCAGTCACGTGATCTGGGCCTGCTGAGCTGCGTGATTACTGTCTGCTCATCTGCTTGACAATTGCCAGCTGAGCTGCACGATTCCTGCCTGTCATCTGCTTGACAATTGCCAGCTGTGCTGCGTAGTTCCTGCCTGCTCAGCTGCTTGATTATTGCCAGCTGAGCAGCATGATTCCTCACAGCTGAGTTCCATGATTATTGCCTGCTGACTGTTTGATTCGTGCCTACTCAGCTCTTTGTTTATTGCCTCCAGAGGCAGATGATCAGTGTATGATAGCAAACATGATCAGCGCATGATCAGTCACATGATCAGCGCCATTAAGTCACGTGATCACTACATGATAGTCATGTGATCAGTCCATGCTCAGTCACGGTATCAGTGCATGATCAGCCACGTGATCAGTGCATGATCTGTCACAAGATTAGTGTATGATCATCCACGTGATCAGTGCATGGGCAGTCATGTGATCAGTGCATGATATAGACGTGAACAGTGCATGATCAGTCTCGTGATCAGTGCATGATAGCCACGTGATCAGTGCATGATCAGTCACCTGATGGGTGTATGATCATTCACGTGACCTGTACATGGTAGCTACATGATCATTGCATGATCAGCCACGTGAGTAGTGCATGATAGCCACGTGATCACTGCATGATCAGTCACGTGATGAGTGCATGTTCAGTCATGTGACCAGTACATGGTAGCTGCGTGATCATCGCATGATCAGCCACGTGAGCAGTGCATGATAGCCACGTGATCAGTGCATGATCAGACACGAGATCAGTGCATGATCAGTCACGTGATCAGTGCATGATCAGCCAAGTGATCAGTGCATGACCAGGCACGTGATCAGTGTATGTCCAGCCAAGTGATCAGTGCATGATAGCCACGTGAACAGTGCATGATCAGTCACGAGATCAGTGCATGATCAGTTATGTGATAAGTGTATGATAAGCCACTTGATCAGTGCATGATCAGCCACATGATCAGGGCATGATCAATTACGTGATCAGTGCATGATCAGTCACGTGACCAGTACATGGTAGCTACGTGATCATTGCCTGATCAGCCACGTGATCAGTGCATGATAGCCACGTGATCAGTGCATGATAGCCACGTGAGCAGTGCATGATCAGTCACGAGATCAGTGCATGATCAGTTATGTGATAAGTGTATGATAAGCCACTTGTTCAGTGCATGATCAGCCACATGATCAGGGCATGATCAATTACGTGATCAGTGCATGGTCAGTCACGTGACCAGTACATGGTAGCTACGTGATCATTGCCTGATCAGCCACGTGATCAGTGCATGATAGCCACGTGATCAGTGCATGATAGCCACGTAATCAGTGCATGATCAGTCATGTGATACGTGTGTGATCAGCCACGTGATCAGTGAATGATATCCACGTGAATCAGTGCATGACAGCCACGTGAGCAGTGCATGATAGCCACGTGATCAGTGCATGATCATTCACGTGATCAGTACATGATCAGTCAACTGAACAGTGCATGATCATTTACGTGATCGTTCCATGATCAGCCACGTGAGCAGAGCATGATAGCCACGTGATCAGTGCATTATCAATCACATTATCAGTACATGATCAGTCACGTGAACAGTGCATGATCATTTACGTGATCTGTGCATGATCAGTCACGTGACCAGTATATGGTAGCTTCGTGATCATTCCATGACGAACCACGTGAGCAGTGCATGATAGCCACGTGATGTGTGCATGATGAGTTACGTGAGCAGAGTATGATCAGCCACCGTGATCAGTGCATGAGTGCCACGTGATCAGTGCATGATATGTCACGTGACAGGTGTGTGATCATCCCACGTGAAGAGTGCATGTTAAGCCACCTATTCAGTGCATGATAGCCACGTGATCAGTGCATGATCAGTCACGTGATCAGTGCATGATCAGTCACGTGATCGTGTATGATCAGCACGTGATCAGTGCATGATCAGCCAAATGATAAGTGCATGATCAATTACGTGATCAGTGCATGATCAGCCCACGTGATCAGTGCATGATCAGTCACGTGATCAGTAACATGATCAGTCACGTGAACAGTGCGTGATCCTTTACGTGGTCTGTGCATGATCAGTCAACGTGACCAGTATATGGTAGCTACGTGATCATTCCATGACGAGCTACGTGAGCAGTGCATGATAGAAACGTGAATGTTGTGCATGATGAGTTACGTGAGCAGAGTATGATCAGCCACGTGATCAGTGCAATGAGTGCCACGTGATCAGTGCATGATATGTTCACGTGACAGGTGTGTGATCAGCCACGTGAACAGTGGCATGTTCAGCCACGTATTCAGTGCATGATAGCCACGTGATCAGTGCATGATCAGTTACGTGAGCAGTGTATGATCAGCCACGTGAGCAGTGCATGGTCAGACACGAGAACAGTGGTATGAATCAGCCACGTGAATCAGTGCATGATATCCAAGTGATCAGTGCATGATCAATCACGTGATCAGTGTATGATCAGCCACGTGAACAGTGCATGCTCAGTCACGTGATCTGGGGCCTGCTGAGGCTGCGTGATTACTGTCTGCTCATCTGCTTGACAATTGCCAAGCTGAGCTGCAACGATTCCTGCTGTCATCTGCTTGACAATTGGCCAGCTGTGCTGTGTAATTCCTGCTGCTCAGCTGCTTGATTATTGCCAGCTGAGCAGCATGATTCCTCACAGCTGAGTTCCATGATTATTGCCTGCTGACTGTTTGATTCGTGCCTACTCAGCTCTTTGTTTTATTGCCTCCAGAGGCAGATGATCAGTGTATGATAGCAAACATGATCAGCGCATGATCAGTCACATGATCAGCGCCATTAAGTCACGTGATCACTACATGATAGTCATGTGATCAGTCCATGCTCAGGTCACGGGTATCAAGTGCATGATCAGCCACGTGATCAGTGCATGATCTGTCAACAGATATAGTGTATAATACTCCACGTGATCAGTGCATGGGCAGCGTGATGATCACGTGCATCATATAGACATCAAGTACAGGATATCAGTTCTTGATCATGCATGATAGCCACGTGATCCATGCATGATCAGTCACCTGATGTGTATGTCATCACGTTGACCTGTACATGTAGCTACATACTTCATTGCATATCAGTCCAATAAGAGTAGTGCCACTGATACCACGTGATCACTCATGATCAGTCACGGATGATGCATGTTCATCATTGACCATAATTGTACGGTGATCATCGCTATTATCGCCACGTACAGTGCATATGCCACTGATTCAGTGCTAATCCAGACACATATCAGTGCATATCAGTCACGTGATCTATGTTCAGCAATGATCATGCATAACACGTGATCAGTGTATGCACCAAGACACATATGCACTGTGAACAGTGCATGATCTATGTCACGAGTCAGTCCATGTCATATCGTGATAACTGTTGATAAGCCAACTTGATCGTGCTTATTAGCACATATTCAGCATGATCAGTAGTGATCATCATACTCAGCTGACCACATGTATACTGAATCATGCTATCAGCCACGATGATCATGCATGATATCCCACGTGCATCATTGCATGATACCCACGTGATGCAGTGCGATGATCTCAGTCATATGTGTTGATCACACATTATCAGTGAATTGATATCCACGTGATTCATGCAACAGCCACTGTGACAGGGCTGATACCACTGATTCGTGAGTATTCATTCACCGGTATACATACAGATCAGTTCAACCTAACATTGCATGATCATTACGTATCTGAGCAGATCAGTCACTGACCATATATGTACTACGAGAACATGCATACACCATGAAGATCAGATACCAGTATTGGCTTATGATCAGTACGTGAGCAGATATGATCAGCCACTGTC
>NW_020191293.1:0-21480 GCF_002263795.3 Bos taurus
TAATCATAAACTGATCACGTGACTGTGCATGCACTGATCACGTGGCTGATCATGCACTGATCACGTGGCTCATCATACACTCATCACGAAGCTGATCTCACTGATCACGTGACTGTGCATGCACTGATCACATGGCTGATCATGCACTCATCACGAAGCTGATCATACAATGATCATGACTGTGCATGCACTGATCACATGGCTGATCATGCACTGATCACGTGGATGATCATGCGCTGATAACCTGGCTATCATACACTGATCACGTGACTGATTATGCACTCTTCACGTGCCAGATCATGCATGATCACGTGGATATCATGCGCTGATAACTGGGTGATATGCACTGATCACATGGCAGATCATACACTGATCACGTGACTGATCATGCACTAATCACGTTATGGATCATGCCTGATCATGCGGTGATCATACACTGTTCATGAGGCTGTTCATGCCCTCCTCACGTGACTGACCATACCACTGATCACCTTACTGATAATGCCACTGGACACGTGCCTGATCATGCACTGATCACGTGGCTCATCATGCACTGATCACGAAGCTGATCATACACTGATTACGTGACTGTGCATGCTCTGATCACTTGGCTGATCTTGCACTGTTCATGTGCCTGATCATGCACTGATCACGTGGGTAGATCATTCACTGATCACGTGGCTCATCATGAACTAATCACGAAGGTGATCATACACTGATCACGTGACTGTGCATGCACTGATTCACAAGGCTGATCATGCACTGATCACGTGGCTGATCATGCACTGATCTCGTGGCTCATCATACACTGATCACGAGACTGCACATGCACTGATCACGGGCTGAACATGCACTGATCACGAAGCTCATCATACACTGATCATGTGACTGTGGATGCACTGATCACGTGGCTGAAGATGCAATGATCACGTGGCTGATCATGCACTGATCACGTGGCTGATCATGCAGTGATCACGTGGGAGATCATGCACTGATCACGTGGCTGATCATACACTGATCACGAGACTGCACATGCACTGATCACGTGGTTGAACATGCACTGATCACGAAGCTGATCATACACTGATCATATGACTGTGGATGCACAGATCACGTGGCTGAAGATGCAATGATCACGTGGCTGATCATGCACTGATCACGTGGCTGATCATGCACTGATCACGTGGGAGATCATGCACTGATCGCGTGGCTGATCATGCACTCTTCACATGCCTGATCATGCACTGATCACGTGCCTTATCATGCACTGATCACGTAGCTATCATGCACTAGTCACGTGGTTATCATGCACTTATCACGTGGCTGATCATGCACTGATCAAGAGCCTGATAATGCACTGATCCTGTGAGTGATCATGCACTGATCAGGTGACTGATCATGCACTGATCACGTGCCTGATCATGCACTGAGGACGTGGCTGATCATGCACTGATCACGTGGCTGACCATGCACTGATCACGAAGCTTATCATACACTGATCACGTGACTTTGCATGCACTGATCACATGACTGATTATGCACTCTTCACGTGCCTGATCATGCACTGATCATGTGGCTGATCATGCACTGAAGACGAAGCTGATCATACACTGATCACGGAACCATGCATGCACTGATCACGTGGCTGATCATGCACTGATCACGAAGCTGTTCATACACTGATCACGTGACTTTGCATGGCACTGATCACATGACTGATTATGCACTCTTCACGTGCCTGATCATGCACTGATCATGTGGCTGATCATGCACTGAAGACGAAGCTGATCATACACTGATCACGGAACCATGCATGCACTGATCACGTGGCTGATCATGCACTGATCACGAAGCTGATCATACACTGATCACGGAACCATGCATGCACTGATCACGTGGCTGATCATGCACTGATCACGAAGCTGATCATACACTGATCACGGAACCATGCATGCACTGATCACGTGGCTGATCATGCACTGATCACGAAGCTGATCATACACTGATCACGGAACCATGCATGCACTGATCACGTGGCTGATCATGCACTGATCACGAAGCTGATCATACACTGATCACGTGACTGTGCATTCACGGATCATGTGGCTGAACATGCACGGATCACGTGGCTGATCATGCACTGATGACGTGGCTGATCATGCACTGATCACGTGACTGATCATGCACTGATCACGTGCCTGATCATACACTGATGACGTGGCTGATCATGTACTGATCACGAAGCTGATCATACACTGATCACGAGACTGCACATGCACTGATCACGAGGCTGATCATGCACTGATCCTGAAGCTGATCATAAACTGATCACGTGACTGTGCATGCACTGACCACGTGGCTGATCATGCACTGATCACGTGGCTCATCATACACTCATCACGAAGCTGATCATACACTGGTCACGTGACTGTGCATGCACTGATCACATGGCTGATCATGCACTCATCACGAAGCTGATCATACAATGATCACGTGACTGTGCATGCACTGATCACATGGCTGATCATGCACTGATCACGTGGATGATCATGCGCTGATAACCTGGCTATCATACACTGATCACGTGACTGATTATGCACTCTTCACGTGCCAGATCATGCACTGATCACGTGGCTGATCATGCACTGATCACCTGGGTGATCATGCACTGATCACATGGCAGATCATACACTGATCACGTGACTGATCAAGCACTAATCACGTTACGGATCATGCCAAGATCATGCGGTTGATCATACACTGATCATGAGGCTGTTCATGCCCTCCTCACGTGTCTGACCATACACTGATCACCTTACTGATAATGCACTGAACACGTGCCTGATCATGCACTGATCACGTGGCTCATCATGCACTGATCACGAAGCTGATCATACACGGATTACGTGACTGTGCATGCACTGATCACTTGGCTGACCTTGCACTGTTCATGTGGCTGATCATGCACTGATCACGTGGTTGATCATTCACTGATCACGTGGCTCATCATGAACTAATCACGAAGGTGATCATACACTGATCACGTGACTGTGCAGGCACTAATCACAAAGCTGATCATGCACTGATCACGTGGCTGATCATGCACTGATCTCGTGGCTCATCATACACTGATCACGAGACTGCACATGCACTGATCACGTGGCTGAACATGCACTGACCACGAAGCTCATCATACACTGATCATGTGACTGTGGATGCACTGATCACGTGGCTGATCATGCATTGATCACGTGGCTGATCATGCACTGATCACGTGGGAGATCATGCACTGATCACGTGGCTGATCATACACTGATCACGAGACTGCACATGCACTGATCACGTGGCTGAACATGCACTGATCACGAAGCTCATCATACACTGATCATGTGACTGTGCATGCACTGATTACGTGGGTGATCATGCACTGATCACATGGCTGATCATACACTGATCACGTGACTGATCATGTCTTAATCACGTTGCAGATCATGCACTGATCCCCCGGCTGATCATACTGATCATGAGGCTGTACATGCACTCATCACGTGTCTGATCATACACTGATCACATTACTGATAATGCACTGAACACGTGCATGATCATTTAATGATCAAGTGGCTCATCATGCACTGATCACGAAATTGATCATACACTGATTACGTGACTGTGCATGCACTGATCACGTGGCTGAACATGCACTGATCACGAAGCTCATCATACACTGATCATGTGACTGTGGATGCACTGATCACGTGGCTGAACATGCAATGATCATGTGGCTGATCATGCACTGATCACGTGGCTGATTTTGCAATGATCACGTGGCTGATCATGCACTGATCACGTGGCTGATCATGCACTGATCACATGGCTGATCATACACTGATCACGTGACTGATCATGCCCTAATCACGTTGCAGATCATGCACTGATCACCCGGCTGATCATACTGATCATGAGGCTGTACATGCACTCATCACTTGTCTGATCATACACTGATCACATTACTGATAATGCACTGAACACGTGCATGATCATGCACTGATCAAGTGGCTCATCATGCACTGATCACGAAATTGATCATACACTGATTACGTGACTGTGCATGCACTCATCACGTGGCTGACCATGCACTGATCACGAAGCTGTTCATTCACTGATCACGTGACTGTGCGTGCACTGATCACATGGCTGATCATACACTGATCACGTGGCTGATCATGCACTGATCACGTGGCTGATCGTGCACTGATGACGTGGCTGATCATGCACTGATCACGTGACTGATCATGTACTGATCACATGCCTGATCATGCACTGATGACGTGGCTGATCATGTACTGATCACGAAGCTGATCATACACTGATCACGAGACTGCACATGCACTGATCACGAGGCTGATCATGCACTGATCCTGAAGCTGATCATAAACTGATCACGTGACTGTGCATGCACTGATCACGTGGCTGATCATGCACTGATCACATGGCTCATCATACACTCATCACGAAGCTGATCATACACTGATCACGTGACTGTGCATGCACTGATCACTTGGCTGATCATGCAATCATCACGAAGCTGATCATACAATGATCACGTGACTGTGCATGCACTGATCACATGGCTGATCATGCACTGATCACGTGGATGGTCATGCGCTGATAACCTGGCTATCATACACTGATCACGTGTCTGATTATGCACTCTTCACGTGCCAGATCATGCACTGATCACGTGGCTGATCATGCACTGATCACCTGGGTGATCATGCACTGATCACATGGCAGATCATACACTGATCACGTGACTGATCAAGCACTAATCACGTTACGGATCATGCCAAGATCATGTGGTTGATCATACACTGATCATGAGGCTGTTCATGCCCTCCTCACGTGTCTGACCACACACTGATCACCTTACTGATAATGCACTGAACACGTGCCTGATCATGCACTGATCACGTGGCTCATCATGCACTGATCACGAAGCTGATCATACACTGATTACGTGACTGTGCATGCACTGATCACTTGGCTGACCTTGCACTGTTCATGTGGCTGATCATGCACTGATCACGTGGTTGATCATTCACTGATCACGTGGATCATCATGAACTAATCACGAAGGTGATCATACACTGATCACGTGACTGTGCAGGCACTAATCACAAAGCTGATCATGCACTGATCACGTGGCTGATCATGCACTGATCTCGTGGCTCATCATACACTGAACACGAGACTGCACATGCACTGATCACTTGGCTGAACATGCACTGATCACGAAGCTCATCATACACTGATCATGTGACTGTGGATGCACTGATCACGTGGCTGAAGATGCAATGATCACGTGGCTGATCATGCATTGATCACGTGGCTGATCATGCACTGATCACGTGGGAGATCATGCACTGATCACGTGGCTGATCATTCACTGATCACGAGACTGCACATGCACTGATCACGTGGCTGAACATGCACTGATCACGAAGCTCATCATACACTGATCATGTGACTGTGCATGCACTGATTACGTGGGTGATCATGCACTGATCACATGGCTGATCATACACTGATCACGTGACTGATCATGCCTTAATCACGTTGCAGATCATGCACTGATCCCCCGGCTGATCATACTGATCATGAGGCTGTACATGCACTCATCACGTGTCTGATCATACACTGATCACATTACTGATAATGCACTGAACACGTGCATGATCATTCAATGATCAAGTGGCTCATCATGCACTGATCACGAAATTGATCATACACTGATTACGTGACTGTGCATGCACTGATCACGTGGCTGAACATGCACTGATCACGAAGCTCATCATACACTGATCATGTGACTGTGCATGCACTGATTACGTGGGTGATCATGCACTGATCACATGGCTGATCATACACTGATCACGTGACTGATCATGCCTTAATCACGTTGCAGATCATGCACTGATCCCCCGGCTGATCATACTGATCATGAGGCTGTACATGCACTCATCACGTGTCTGATCATACACTGATCACATTACTGATAATGCACTGAACACGTGCATGATCATTCAATGATCAAGTGGCTCATCATGCACTGATCACGAAATTGATCATACACTGATTACGTGACTGTGCATGCACTGATCACGTGGCTGATCATGCACTGATCACATGGCTGATCATGCACTCATCACGAAGCTGATCATACAATGATCACGTGACTGTGCATGCACTGCTCACATGGCTGATCATGCACTGATCACCTGGGTGATCATGCGCTGATAACCTGGGTGATCATGCACTGATCACATGGCAGATCATACACTGATCACGTGACTGATCATGCACTAATCACGTTATGGATCATGCCCTGATCATGCGGCTGATCATACACTGATCATGAGGCTGTTCATGCCCTCCTCACGTGTCTGACCATACACTGATCACCTTACTGATAATGCACTGGACACGTGCCTGATCATGCACTGATCACGTGGCTCATCATGCACTGATCACGAAGCTGATCATACACTGATTACGTGACTGTGCATGCACTGATCACTTGGCTGATCTTGCACTGTTCATGTGCCTGATCATGCACTGATCACGTGGTTGATCATTCACTTATCACGTGGCTCATCATGAACTAATCACGAAGGTGATCATACACTGATCACGTGACTGTGCATGCACTGATCACAAGGCTGATCATGCACTGATCACGTGGCTGATCATGCACTGATCTCCTGGCTCATCATACACTGATCACGAGACTGCACATGCACTGATCACGTGGCTGAACATGCACTGATCACGAAGCTCATCATACACTGATCATGTGACTGTGGATGCACTGATCACGTGGCTGAAGATGCAATGATCACGTGGCTGATCATGCACTATCCGGGCTACATGCCTGATCACGCTGGGAGATCATCACTGATCACGTGGCTGATCATACACTGATCACGAGACTGCACATGCACTGATCACGTGGTTGAACATGCACTGATCACGAAGCTGATCATACACTGATCATATGACTGTGGATGCACAGATCACGTGGCTGAAGATGCAATGATCACGTGGCTGATCATGCACTGATCACGTGGCTGATCATGCACTGATCACGTGGGAGATCATGCACTGATCGCGTGGCTGATCATGCACTCTTCACATGCCTGATCATGCACTGATACGTGCCTTATCATGCACTGATCACGTAGCTATCATGCACTAGTCACGTGGTTATCATGCACTTATCACGTGGCTGATCATGCACTGATCAAGAGCCTGATAATGCACTGATCCTGTGAGTGATCATGCACTGATCAGGTGACTGATCATGCACTGATCACGTGCCTGATCATGCACTGAGGACGTGGCTGATCATGCACTGATCACGTGGCTGACCACGCACTGATCACGAAGCTTATCATACACTGATCACGTGACTTTGCATGCACTGATCACATGACTGATTATGCACTCTTCACGTGCCTGATCATGCACTGATCATGTGGCTGATCATGCACTGAAGACGAAGCTGATCATACACTGATCACGGAACCATGCATGCACTGATCACGTGGCTGATCAGGCACTGATCACGAAGCTGATCATACACTGATCACGTGACTTTGCATGCACTGATCACATGACTGATTATGCACTCTTCACGTGCCTGATCATGCACTGATCATGTGGCTGATCATGCACTGAAGACGAAGCTGATCATACACTGATCACGGAACCATGCATGCACTGATCACGTGGCTGATCATGCACTGATCACGAAGCTGATCATACACTGATCACGGAACCATGCATGCACTGATCACGTGGCTGATCAGGCAGTGATCACGAAGCTGATCATACACTGATCACGTGACTGTCCATGCACTGATCACATGGCTTATCATGCACTGATAACTTGGCTGACCATGCACTGATCACGAAGCTGAACATACACTGATCACGTGACTGTGCATTCTCGGATCATGTGGCTGAACATGCACTGATCACGTGGTTGATCATGCACTGATGACGTGGCTGATCATGCACTGATCACGTGACTGATCATGCACTGATCACGTGCCTGATCATACACTGATGACGTGGCTGATCATGTACTGATCACGAAGCTGATCATACACTGATCACGAGACTGCACATGCACTGATCACGAGGCTGATCATGTACTGATCCTGAAGCTGATCATAAACTGATCACGTGACTGTGCATGCACTGATGACGTGGCTGATCATGCACTGATCACGTGGCTCATCATACACTCATCACGAAGCTGATCATACACTGATCACGTGACTGTGCATGCACTGATCACATGGCTGATCATGCACTCATCACGAAGCTGATCATACAATGATCACGTGACTGTGCATGCACTGATCACATGGCTGATCATGCACTGATCACGTGGATGATCATGCGCTGATAACCTGGCTATCATACACTGATCACGTGACTGATTATGCACTCTTCACGTGCCAGATCATGCACTGATCACGTGGCTGATCATGCACTGATCACCTGGGTGATCATGCACTGATCACATGGCAGATCATGCACTGATCACGTGGCTGATCATGCACTGATTACATGGGTGATCATGCACTGATCACATGGCTGATCATACACTGATCACGTGACTGATCATGCCTTAATCACGTTGCAGATCATGCACTGATCCCCCGGCTGATCATACTGATCATGAGGCTGTACATGCACTCATCACGTGTCTGATCATACACTGATCACATTACTGATAATGCACTGAACACGTGCATGATCATTCAATGATCAAGTGGCTCATCAGGCACCGATCACGAAATTGATCATACACTGATTACGTGACTGTGCATGCACTGATCACGTGGCTGAACATGCACTGATCACGAAGCTCATCATACATTGATCATGTGACTGTGGATGCACTGATCACGTGGCTGAACATGCAATGATCACGTGGCTGATCATGCACTGATCACGTGGCTGATCTTGCAATGATCACGTGGCTGATCATGCACTGATCACGTGGCTGATCATGCACTGATCACATGGCTGATCATACACTGATCACGTGACTGATCATGCCCTAATCACGTTGCAGATCATGCACTGATCACCCGGCTGATCATACTGATCATGAGGCTGTACATGCACTCATCACGTGTCTGATCATACACTGATCACATTAATGATAATGCACTGAACACGTGCATGATCATGCACTGATCAAGTGGCTCATCATGCACTGATCACGAAATTGATCATACACTGATTACGTGACTGTGCATGCACTGATCACGTGGCTGACCATGCACTGATCACGAAGCTGTTCATACACTGATTACGTGACTGTGCGTGCACTGATCACATGGCTGATCATGCACTGATCACGTGGCTGGTCATGCGCTGATAACATGGCTATCATACACTGATCACGTGACTGATTGTGCACTCTTCACGTGCCTGATCATGCACTGATCATGTGACTGATAATGCAGGGGACACGTGGCTATCATGCACAGATCACGTGGCTGAACATACACTGATCACGTGCCCTGATCATTCACTGACCTCGTGGCTGATCATTCACTGATCACTAAGCTGATCATACACTGATCACGTGACTGATCATGCACTGATTTATCATGTGCTGGTCACCTGGCTATCATGCCCTGATCACATGCCTGATCATACACTGATCACATGACTGATCATGCACAGATCTCTTGGCTATCATGCACTGATCACTTGATTGTGCATGCAATAATCACATGCATGATCATGCATTTATCACGTGGCTGATCATGCACTAATCACATGGCTGATCATGAACTGATCACGTGACTTAGCATGCAGTGAACTCGTGTCTCAATGGTGCTGATCATATGCCTAATCAAGAACTGATCACGTGGCTATAATGCTCTGATCACGTAACTGCGCATGCACTGATCATGTGGATGATCATACACTGATCACGTTACTGATCACGTGACTGATCATTCACTGATCACGTGGCTATCATGCAATGATCACATGACTGCACATGCACTGATCACGTAATTGTAGGCAATGATCACGTGGCTATCATGCACTGATCACGTGGATGATCATGCACTGTTCATGTGACTGAGCTTGCACGGATCACTTAGCTATCATGCATTGATCACTTGGCCATCATGCACTGAACACGTGGCTGATCATACACTGATCACGTGCCTGATCATGCACTGATCTAGTGACTGATCATGCACTGATCAAGAGCCTGTCCATGCACTGATCCTGTGAGTGATCATGCACTGATCAGGTGACTGATCATGCACTGATCACGTGCCTGATCATGCACTGATGACATGGCTGATCATGTACTGATCACGAAGCTGATCATACAATGGTCATGTGACTGTGCATGCACTGATCACTTGGCTGATCATGCAGTGATCACGTGGGCTCATCATGCACTGATCACGTGACTGAACATGCAGGGTTCACGTGGCTTTCATGCACTATTCACCTGGGTTATGATTCACTGATCATGTGACTGATCATGCACTGATCACATGCCTGATCATGAACTGATCACCTGCCTGATCATACACTCATCACGAAGCTGATCATACACTGATCACGTGACTGTGCATGCACTGATCACGTAGCTGATCATGCACTGATGACGTGGCTGATCATGCACTGATCACGTGACTGATCATGCACTGATCACGTGACTGATCATGCACTGATGACGTGGCTGATCATGCACTGATCACGTGACTGTGCATGCACTGATCACGTGGCTGATCATGCACTGATGACGTGGCTGATCATGCACTGATCACGTGACTGTGCATGCACTGATCACGTGGCTGATCATGCACTGATCACGTGGCTGATCATACACTGATCACGTGGCTGATCATGCACTGATCACGTGGCTGATCATTCACTGATGACGTGGCTGATCATGCACTGATCACGTGACTGATCATGCACTGATCACATGCCTGATCATGCACTGATGACGTGGCTGATCATGTACTGATCTCGAAGCTGATCATACACTGATCACGAGACTGCACATGCACTGATCACATGGCTGATCATGCACTCATCACGAAGCTGATCATACAATGATCACGTGACTGTGCATGCACTGATCACATGGCTGATCATGCACTGATCACGTGGATGATCATGCACTGATAACCTGGCTATCATACACTGATCACGTGACTGATTATGCACTCTTCACGTGCCAGATCATGCACTGATCACCTGGGTGATCATGCGCTGATAACCTGGGTGATCATGCACTGATCACATGGCAGATCATACACTGATCACGTGACTGATCATGCACTAATCACGTTATGGATCATGCCCTGATCATGCGGCTGATCATCCACTGATTATGAGGCTGTTCATGCCCTCCTCCCGTGTCTGACCATACACTGATCACCTTACTGATAATGCACTGGACACGTGCCTGATCATGCACTGATCACGTGGCTCATCATGCACTGATCACGAAGCTGATCATACACTGATTACGTGACTGTGCATGCACTGATCACTTGGCTGATCTTGCACTGTTCATGTGCCTGATCATGCACTGATCACGTGGTTGATCATTCACTGATCATGTGGCTGATCAGGAACTAATCACGAAGGTGATCATACACTGATCACGTGACTGTGCATGCACTGATCACAAGGCTGATCATGCACTGATCACGTGGCTGATCATGCACTGATCTCGTGGCTCATCATACACTGATCACGAGACTGCACATGCACTGATCACGTGGCTGAACATGCACTGATCACGAAGCTCATCATACACTGATCGTGTGACTGTGGATGCACTGATCACGTGGCTGAAGATGCAATGATCACGTGGCTGATCATGCACTGATCACGTGGCTGATCATGCACTGATCACGTGGGAGATCATGCACTGATCACGTGGCTGATCATACACTGATCACGAGACTGCACATGCACTGATCACGTGGTTGAACATGCACTGATCACGAAGCTGATCATACACTGATCATATGACTGTGGATGCACAGATCACGTGGCTGAAGATGCAATGATCACGTGGCTGATCATGCACTGATCACGTGGCTGATCATGCACTGATCACGTGGGAGATCATGCACTGATCGCGTGGCTGATCATGCACTCTTCACATGCCTGATCTTGCACTGATCACGTGCCTTATTATGCACTGATCACGTAGCTATCATGCACTAGTCACGTGGTTATCATGCACTTATCACGTGGCTGATCATGCACTGATCAAGAGCCTGATAATGCACTGATCCTGTGAGTGATCATGCACTGATCAGGTGACTGATCATGCACTGATCACGTGCCTGATCATGCACTGAGGACGTGGCTGATCATGCACTGATCACGTGGCTGACCATGCACTGATCACGAAGCTTATCATACACTGATCACGTGACTTTGCATGCACTGATCACATGACTGATTATGCACTCTTCACGTGCCTGATCATGCACTGATCATGTGGGCTGATCATGCACTGAAGACGAAGCTGATCATACACTGATCATGGAACCATGCATGCACTGATCACGTGGCTGATCATTGCACTGATCACGAAGCTGATCATACACTGATCACGTGACTTTGCATGCACTGATCACATGACTGATTATGCACTCTTCACGTGCCTGATCATGCACTGATCATGTGGCTGATCATGCACTGAAGACGAAGCTGATCATACACTGATCACAGAACCATGCATGCCGCTGATCACGTGGCTGACCATGCACTGATCACGAAGCTGATTCATACACTGATCACGGAACCATGCATGCACTGATCACGTGGCTGATCAGGCAGTGATCACGAGCTGATCATACACTGATCACGTGACTGTCCATGCACTGATCACATGGCTTATCATGCACTGATAACGTGGCTGACCATGCACTGATCACGAAGCTGATCATACACTGATCACGTGACTGTGCATTCACTGATCATGTGGCTGAACATGCACTGATCACGTGGCTGATCATGCACTGATGACGTGGCTGATCATGCACTGATCACGTGACTGATCATGCACTGATCACGTTCCTGATCATACACTGATGACGTGGCTGATTATGTACTGATCACGAAGCTGATCATACACTGATCACGAGACTGCACATGCACTGATCACGAGGCTGATCATGCACTGATCCTGAAGCTGATCATAAACTGATCACGTGACTGTGCATGCACTGATGACGTGGCTGATCATGCACTGATCACGTGGCTCATTATACACTCATCACGAAGCTGATCATACACTGATCACGTGACTGTGCATGCACTGATCACTTGGCTGATCATGCACTCATCACGAAGCTGATCATACAATGATCACGTGACTGTGCATGCACTGATCACATGGCTGATCATGCACTGATCACGTGGATGATCATGCGCTGATAACCTGGCTATCATACACTGATCACGTGACTGATTATGCACTCTTCACGTGCCAGATCATGCACTGATCACGTGGCTGATCATGCACTGATCACCTGGGTGATCATGCACTGATCACATGGCAGATCATACACTGATCACGTGACTGATCAAGCACTAATCAGTTACGGATCATGCCAAGATCGTGCGGTTGATCATACACTGATCATGAGGCTGTTCATGCCCTCCTCACGTGTCTGACCATACACTGATCACCTTACTGATAATGCACTGAACACGTGCCTGATCATGCACTGATCACGTGGCTCATCATGCACTGATCACGAAGCTGATCATACACTGATTACGTGACTGTGCATGCACTGATCACTTGGCTGACCTTGCACTGTTCATGTGGCTGATCATGCCTTGATCACGTGGTTGATCATTCACTGATCACGTGGCTCATCATGAACTAATCACGAAGGTGATCATACACTGATCACGTGACTGTGCATGCACTAATCACAAAGCTGATCATGCACTGATCACGTGGCTGATCATGCACTGATCTCGTGGCTCATCATACACTGATCACGAGACTGCACATGCACTGATCACGTGGCTGAACATGCACTGATCACGAAGCTCATCATACACTGATCATGTGACTGTGCATGCACTGATTACGTGGGTGATCATGCACTGATCACATGGCTGATCATACACTGATCACGTGACTGATCATGCCTTAATCACGTTGCAGATCATGCACTGATCCCCCGGCTGATCATACTGATCATGAGGCTGTACATGCACTCATCACGTGTCTGATCATACACTGATCACATTACTGATAATGCACTGAACACGTGCATGATCATTCAATGATCAAGTGGCTCATCATGCACTGATCACGAAATTGATCATACACTGATTACGTGACTGTGCATGCACTGATCACGTGGCTGAACATGCACTGATCACGAAGCTCATCATACACTGATCATGTGACTGTGGATGCACTGATCACGTGGCTGAACATGCAATGATCACGTGGCTGATCATGCACTGATCACGTGGCTGATCTTGCAATGATCACGTGGCTGATCATGCACTGATCACGTGGCTGATCATGCACTGATCACATGGCTGATCATACACTGATCACGTGACTTATCATGCCCTAATCACGTTGCAGATGATGCACTGATCACCCAGCTGATCATACTGATCATGAGGCTGTACATGCACTCATCACGTGTCTGATCATACACTGATCACATTACTGATAATGCACTGAACACGTGCATGACCATGCACTGATCAAGTGGCTCATCATGCACTGATCACGAAATTGATCATACACTGATTACGTGACTGTGCATGCACTGATCACGTGGCTGACCATGCACTGATCACGAAGCTGTTCATACACTGATCACGTGACTGTGCGTGCACTGATCACATGGCTGATCATACACTGATCACGTGGCTGATCATGCACTGATCACGTGGCTGATCGTGCACTGATGACGTGGCTGATCATGCACTGATCACGTGACTGATCATGTACTGATCACATGCCTGATCATGCACTGATGACGTGGCTGATCATGTACTGATCTCGAAGCTGATCATACACTGATCACGAGACTGCACATGCACTGAACACGTGGCTGATCATGCACTGATCCTGAAGCTGATCATAAACTGATCACGTGACTGTGCATGCACTGATCACGTGGCTCATCATGCACTCATCACGAAGCTGATCATACACTGATCATGTGACTGTGCATGCACTGATCACGTGGCTGATCATGCACTGATCACATGGCTGATCATGCACTCATCACGAAGCTGATCATACAATGATCACGTGACTGTGCATGCACTGATCACATGGCTGATCATGCACTGATCACGTGGATGATCATGCGCTGATAACCTGGCTATCATACACTGATCACGTGACTGATTATGCACTCTTCACGTGCCAGATCATGCACTGATCACCTGGGTGATCATGCGCTGATAACCTGGCGTGATCATGCACTGATCACATGGCAGATCATACACTGATCACGTGACTGATCATGCACTAATCACGTTACGGATCATGCCCTGATCATGCGGCTGAATCATACACTGATCATGAGGCTGTTCATTGCCCTCCTCACGTGTCTGACCATACACTGATCACCTTACTGATAATGCACTTGACACGTGCCTGATCATGCACTGATCACGTGGCTCATCATGCACTGATCACGAAGCCTGATCATACACTGATTACGTGACTGTGCATGCACTGATCACTTGGCTGATCTTGCACTGTTCATGTGCCTGATCACGTGGTTGATCATTCACTTATCACGTGGCTCATCATGAACTAATCACGAAGGTGATCATACACTGATCACGTGACTGTTGCATGCACTGATCACAAGGCTGATCATGCACTGATCACGGTGGCTGATCATGCACTGATCTCGTGGCTCATCATACACTGATCACGAGACTGCACATGCACTGATCACGTGGCTGAACATGCACTGATCAACGAAGCTCATCATACACTGATCGTGTGACTGTGGATGCCACTGATCACGTGGCTGAAAATGCAATGATCACGTGGCTGATCATGCACTGATCACGTGGCTGATCATGCACTGATCACGTGGAGATCATAGCACTCATCACGTGGCTGATCATACACTGATCACGAGACTGCACATGCACTGATCACGTGGTTGAACATGCACTGATCACGAAGCTGATCATACACTGATCATATGACTGTGGATGCACAGATCACGTGGCTGAAGATGCAATGATCACGTGGCTGATCATGCACTGATCACGTGGCTGATCATGCACTGGATCACGTGGGAGATCATGCACTGATCGCGTGGCTGATCATGCAATTCTTCACATGCCTGATCATGCACTGATCAACGTGCCTTAATCATGCACTGATCACGTAGCTATCCATGCACTAGTCACGTGGTTATCATGCACTTATCACGTGGCTGATCATGCACTGATCAAGAGCCTGATAATGCACTGATACTGTGAGTGATCATGCACTGATCAGGTGACTGATCATGCACTGATCACGTGCCTGATCATGCACTGAGGACGTGGCTGATCATGCCACTGATCACGTGGCTGACCATGCACTGATCACGAAGCTTATCATACACTGATCACGTGACTTTGCATGCACTGATCACATGACTGATTTATGCACTCTTCACGTGCCTGATCATGCACTGATCATGTGGCTGATCATGCCACTGAAGACGAAGCTGATCATACACTGATCACGGAACCATGCATGCACTGATCACGTGGCTGATCATGCACTGATCACGAAGCTGATCATACACTGATCACGGAACCATGCATGCACTGATCACGTGGCTGATCAGGCAGTGATCACGAAGCTGATCATACACTGATCATGTGACTGTCCATGCACTGATCACATGGCATATCATGCACTGATAACGTGGCTGACCATGCACTGATCACGAAGCTGATCATACACTGATCACTGACTGTGCATTCACTGATCATGTGGCTGAACATGCACTGATCACGTGGCTGATCATGCACTGATCACGTGGCTGATCATGCACTGATCACGTGACTGATCATGCACTGATCACGTGCCTGATCATACACTGATGACGGGGGCTGATCATGTACTGATCACGAAGCTGATCATACACTGATCACGAGACTACACATGCCACTGAATCACGAGGCTGATCATGCACTGATCCTGAAAGCTAATCATAAACTGATCACGTGACTGTGCATGCACTGATCACGTGGCTGATCATGCACTGATCACGTGGTCTGATCATGCACTTATCACGTGGCTGATCATGCACTGATCAAGAGCCTGATAATGCACTGATCCTGTGAGTGATCATGCACTGATCAGGTGACTGATCATGCACTGATTCACGTGCCTGATCATGCACTGAGGACGTGGCTGATCATGCACTGATCACGTGGCTGACCATGCACTGATCACGAAGCTTATCATACACTGATCACGTGACTTTGCATGCACTGATCACATGACTGATTATGCACTCTTCACGTGCCTGATCATGCACTGATCATGTGGGCTGATCATGCACTGAAGACGAAGCTGATCATACACTGATCACGGAACCATGCATGCACTGATTCACGTGGCTGATCATGCACTGATCACGAAGCTGATCATACACTGATCACGTGACTTTGCATGCACTGATCACATGACTGATTATGCACTCTTCACGTGCCTGATCATGCACTGATCATGTGGCTGATCATGCACTGAAGACGAAGCTTGATCATACACTGATCACGGAACCCATGCATGCACTGATCACGTGGCTGATCATGCCACTGATTATGTGGCTGATCATGCACTGATCACGTTGCTGATCATGTACTGATCACAAAGCTGATCATACACTGATCACGAGACTGCACATGCACTGATCACGAGGCTGATCATGCACTGATCCTGAAGCTGATCATAAACTGATCACGTGACTGTGCATGCACTGATCACGTGGCTGATCATGCCACTGATCACGTGGCTCATCATGCACTCATCACGAAGCTGATCATATACTGATCACGTGACTGTGCATGCACTGATCACGTGGCTGATCATGCACTGATTCACATGGCTGATTCATGCACTCATCACGAAGCTGATCATACACTGATCACGTGACTGTGCATGCACTGATCCACATGGCTGATCATGCACTGATCACGTGGATGATCATGCGCTGATAACCTGGCTATCATACACTGATCACGTGACTGATTATGCACTCTACAACCGTTGCCAGATCATGCACTGATCACGTGGCTTGATATTGCACTGATCTCGTGCTCATCATACACTGATCACGAGACTGCAACATGCACTTGATCACGTGGCTGAACATGCCTGATCACGAAGCTCCTCATTACACTGATCAATGTGACTGTGGATGCACTGATTACGTGGGTGATCATGCACTGATCACATGGCTGATCATACACTGATCACGTGACTGATCATGCCTTAATCACGTTGCGAGATCATGCACTGATCCCCCGGCTGATCATACTGATCATGAGGCTGTACATGCACTCATCACGTGTCTGATCATACACTGATCACATTACTGATAATGCACTGAACACGTGCATGATCATTCAATGATCAAGTGGCTCATCATGCACTGATCACGAAATTGATCATACACTGATTACGTGACTGTGCATGCACTGATCACGTGGCTGAACATGCAGTGATCACGAAGCTCATCATACACTGATCATGTGACTGTGGATGCACTGATCACGTGGCTGAACATGCAATGATCACGTGGCTGATCATGCACTGATCACGTGGCTGATCTTGCAATGATCACGTGGCTGATCATGCACTGATCACGTGGCTGATCATGCACTGATCACATGGCTGATCATACACTGATCACGTGACTGATCATGCCCTAATCACGTTGCAGATCATGCACTGATCACCCGGCTGATCATACTGATCATGAGGCTGTACATGCACTCATCACGTGTCTGATCATACACTGATCACATTACTGATAATGCACTGAACACGTGCATGATCATGCACTGATCAAGTGGCTCATCATGCACTGATCACGAAATTGATCATACACTGATTACGTGACTGTGCATGCACTGATCACGTGGCTGACCATGCACTGATCACGAAGCTGTTCATACACTGATCACGTGACTGTGCGTGCACTGATCACATGGCTGATCATGCACTGATCACGTGGCTGGTCATGCGCTGATAACCTGGCTATCATACACCTGATCACGTGACTGATTGTGCACTCTTCACGTGCCTGATCATGCACTGATCATGTGACTGATAATGCAGGGGACACGTGGCTATCATGCACTGATCACGTGGCTGATCATACACTGATCACGTGCCTGATCATTCACTGACCACGTGGCTGATCATTCACTGATCCCTAAGCTGATCATACACTGATCACGTGACTGATCATGCACTGATTTATCATGTGCTGGTCACCTGGCAATCATGCCCTGATCACATGCCTGATCATACACTGATCACGTGACTGATCATGCACAGATCTCTTGGCTATCATGCACTGATCACTTGATTGTGCATGCAATAATCACATGCATGATCATGCATTTATCACGTAAGTGGTGATCCTGCACTACTCATTGGCTGATCATGAACTGATCACGTGACTTGCATGGCGTGAACTCGTGTCTCATGGGTGATCATATGCTAATCAAGAATGATCACGTGGCTATAATGCTCTGATTCGTAACTGCGCATGCACTGATCATGGTGGATTGATGCATCACTGGGATCACGTTATGATCACGCATGATACGTGACTGATCATATACTGATAAACGTGGCTATATGCAATGAATACACATGACTGCACCTGCACTGATACGTAATTGTAGCAATGATGCAACGTGGCTATATGCAGCTGATCACGTGGATGATCATGCACTGATTCATGTGATGAGCTGCACGGATCACGTTAGTCTATCATGCATTGATCATTGGCCATCATGCAACTGAACAGTGGCTGATCATACACTGATACGTGCTGATGATGCACTGATCTGTGACTGATCATGCCTGATCAGAGGCTGTAATGCACCTGGGAATCGTGAGTGATCATGCACTGGATTGAGGTGACTAGATATGCTGATCACGTTGCCTGATCATCACTGATGACAGGCTGATCATTGTACTGATACGAAGCTGATACTACATGGTCATGTGACTGTGCTGCACTGAGTCTACTTGCTGATCATGCAGTGATTCACGTGGGACCATCATGCACTGATCAGCGTGACTGAACATGCAGGGTTCACGTGGCTTTCTGCATATTCACCTGGGGTTAGTGAATTCACTGATTCATGTGACTGATCATAGCAGCTGATCACATGCCTGATCATGAACTGATGACACTGCCCTGATATACACTCATAGAAGCTGATCAACACTGGAGTCAGTGACTGTGATCACTGCTCCAGTAGCTGAAATCATTGCACTGATGAAGTGGCTGATCATGCACTGATCACGTGACTGATCATGCACTGATCACGTGATCTGATCATGCCTGAGACGTGGCTGATATGCACTGATCACGTGACTGATCATGCACTGATAGTGACTGACATGCAATGATGACGTGGCTGATCAATGCAACTGATAACGGACTGACTGATCAATGTACGATGCAATGCCTGATCATCACATGATGACGTGGCTGGATCATGTCCTGGATCTCGAAGGCTGATCATACACTGCAATCACGAGACTGCACCTGATGAAACATGTGGCTGATATGGACTGATCCTGAAGATGAGTCATAAAACTGATCACGTGGATAGTGCATAGCACTGATCACGTGCTCATCATGACACTCGATTCACGAGGCTGATTATAACCTGATACGTACTGTGGATGCACTGATCACGTGGACTGATCATGCACTGATCAATGGCTGATCATGGCACGTCTCAACGAAGCTGATCTACTACATGATCAGAGTGAGTGCCATGCTCTGATCACAATGGCTGATTCAAGCCTGATACGTAGGATGATCATGCGCTGATACCTGGCTATCAATACACTGATCACGGTGATGATTATGGCACGCTTGACACTGAGATCTATGCACATTGATCACTGGTGATACATTGGCGTGGATAACCTGGGTGATCATGCCTGATCACAATGTGGCCAGATCATAACTAGATTCACGTGCTGATCATAGCCCTTAGATCACGCCTATTAGGCGAGATCATGAGCCTGTATCACACGCGAGTGCGGGGCTGAGTGCTTCATACATGATCATGAGGCTGTTCATAGCCTCTCGCTACTTACCGATGTTGACCATCGAACTGACGCAC